>NW_015150719.1:11224-33720 GCF_000732505.1 Cyprinodon variegatus | reverse complement strand
TGCCAAAAAAAAGATAATAATAATAATTTCAGTACATGTGTCAAATAAAAAAAATTAAGATAAAAAAAAAAAAAAAAAAAAAAAAAAGGACCAAAGGGGGACATTGGGATCATGGAGCAAAAGGGGCAGGTGCTCAAGCCCCCTTAGCCCCCCCTCTGCACGTGCCTGGTCCAGCTGGTATCCGAAAAATATGTTCGAGCCACCTCAGCTGACTTCTTTCAATGTGGAGAAGTGTCTCTACTCAAGGCCTGTCCAAAATGACTGTGATCTTCACCCTATCCCTTCTACCACCCTGCAAAGAATGTTAATCTCAGCCGCTTGTATCGGGATCTTGTCCTTTCGGTCATGATCCAGATTTCCTGATCATACGGGAGAATGGGAAGGTAAATCTAGAACTATTTATTTTTGCTCAGCTCTCTCTTCACCACAACAGACCAGTTCAGCATCTGCATTGTATCAGCAGCTACACTGATCCTACTATGGTTATCCTGTTCCATTTTTCCCTCAGTCATAAACAGGACCCTACAATCTTTGAACTCCTCAAATTGAGGCAAGAACTCTCCCCCTACCTGAAGGGGACAAGCCACATTTTTTCAGTTGAAATTCATGGCCTAGGACTTGGAGGAGCTGATTCCCATCCCTACTGCTAAACATTTGGTTACAAACTGCCCCAGTAGGTCTGTTAAGGTCTTGGCAGGAGAGAGCCAGCGGAACAACATCATCTTTGAAAATCAGAGATGAGTTCTGCCAACACCAACCAACCCCAACCAGACACCCTACGGCCCTGCAGAGAGTGTGGAGCTGGCGCACTGTTCCACGCATGGAGGTCTTTAGGCCTATTTTGGGTTCGCTGAATCCGACTAACTTAAACACTGTCTAGTCATCTCTTACCCACATTCAATAGGGCAACATTGTAATGTAAAGTTACAGACTCTGGACCAAAGTCTTTGAAAAATAAGTCAGTCACTTCATTTGGATGGGATTTAATTGATCTCAGATAATAAAGTAAAAAATCTTGGTGTTATTTTTGATCAGGATCTGTCATTTAAATCCCATATCCAAGAGGTATCTAGACTGTCTTTCTTTCATCTGTGAAATATTGCAAAAATTAGAAATATCCTGTCCAGGGATGATGCTGAAAAACTTCCATGCATTTTGTTTTCTCATGGTTGGACTATTGTAATTCTTTAGTATATGTAAGTCTACAAACTGTAGTTAAAACCCTTCAGCTGATCCAAAATACTGCAGCAACAGTTCTGATGAAAATTAAAAAGAGATATCATATTTCTCCTATCCCAGCTTCTCTTAAATGACTTCCTCTTAAGTCCCGCATAGAATTTAAAATCCTCCTTGTCACAAATCCTTAAATGGCCAAGCTCCACCTTACATCAGAGATATGATTGTTCCGTATGTTCCTAACAGAGCACTTCACTCTCAATAAGCAGGTTAAATCCCCCATTCTTATGAGGGGGGAATCACCACGACAGTCTGTAAGTCCAGAGACACTGTCCACGACCTCCACACAATATTCAAGAGGTGCATCAGCCACGACAGTCCAACAACATCTAGAGCTCTAAGGTAGTCAGGGCGATCTCATCCGCCTTGGCAATTTGGAGATATTTGACCACCTCAGTGACTTCTGGCTGGATGATTAGTGAATCTGGCCCAGAGTATCCTGTCTCTTCTTCCCCTGCGTAAGGCTTCTCAGCCAGATTAAGGAGATCCTTGCACCATCCAACGATGCCAGCAACTCCCCACTCCCAATGAAAACAGTGATAGCAAAACACTGCTTTCCCCTCTGGAGATACTGGATGATACAAACTACTTTGAGGTCTTTCTCCATGGCCTCTCCAAATTCCTCCCAGACTCCAGTTTTTGCCTCTGCAGCCACCCGGCAGTGTCATGCTTGGCCTCAGGATAACTTTTGCTGCTGCTCATCTCCAGGTATCACTGTCGTTTCCCACATGGGCCTTGAGGTCCTTCAGAATGATGGACCATTCCCCCAGGGATGCGTAAGGCCCGGTACTCCATTTTGCTGTTTGGCCCATAGGCCGAAACAAGAGTCAGAACTCTGCCCACTAACCGAAGACGAAGGGATGCGACCCTCTCGTCCACCAGGGTAAACTCCCAACAAGAAATGGCTGAGGTGTTGGAGAGACAAGCAGACCCATCCCCGTCTCCATGTCTCCCAGTGGACTACTCCAGATTAGAAGAGTGCAGCATCTCTCAAAGAGCTCGGTTCAAGAGCCCAGGCTATGTGGAGGCGAGCCCGAGTACTGTACTTCTACCGCTCCACTTCCCCCAAAAGCTCAGGCTCCTTCCTTGCCAGCAAGATTCCACATTCCCAGAGCCAGTTTAAGCATCCATGGTCCGGGTCGCCCCTGCCTCAGGCTGCTGTCCAATCCTCTTTGAACCGGTCCCTCATGGACTTGGTCTTGCCAGGTCCTGCAAGGAAAAACTTGGGCTAACAAACCCCAACCTCAGGAATGGTTACGTGGTAGAGTCCTGGCTTCACTGTAGAAGGTCACATACCTCGGTTTCTTTTTAAGGGCTTTTTGAACCACTCTTTTCTGACCAGTCACCCAGAGCCTCTTTGCCTAGGCAGACCCTACCAGGGGTTTTAAAGTACAACCTTGAATGTGCTTGAGGTTCTTTGGATGACCTCAGGTAAAGAATTCATGGTTCTCTTAATTAATCCTTGTTTGAAAACTGCCTTCCTATACATAAAACTGATATAAAATTGTTTGATAATCAAAAATAATCTGAAACAAAAATAAATCAAGGTCAGAAATTCATGGATTTTTATATAGACCAGTGCACGGGTTGGCATAACAAAAAAAGGGGAAACAGAGAGGAGGCAATTCTATGGCAGAAGGAATGGCCTGCCAGTGCACTGTGTATGCCTGAAAGGCCAATGTGTCTAGGCCTTTTTATGAATCTTTTTAGATTATATAGTAAACTAATTCTTCTAGTTTATCTTAATTTATATCAAATTTCTGTTCAAACCAACCAACATGTGTCCTCCAACTGCAGTGAAATGAAGTGGTAATTTGAACCATGACAGACGGCAAATGTAAGACACAGTTTATGACACAGTATATTAAAATTTTAATAAAGTGGGCAAAATAGGGTTGGTAAACATTTTTCTTGTCACTACAAAACTGTTAGTAAACCAAACACCAAAGTCAGTGTTCTTAGATTTCCCTTATTGGTACAAAATATTAGAGCCAAGGCTTGAAGCAAAGAAGTTAATTATCTCTTATGTTCTCGATTTAAGACCTCTGAAGATCTATAGTCATCGTCAAACACATCTCAGTCAGGTATAAAAGTACAATCATTTTAGTCTTGATTGTACAATGAATAGCCACAAAGCTTTTCAGTAGAAATATGACCTCCCTTGGAACAGTACTAAGGCAAAGAAGTGCAGAGAGAAAACAGTGTCGAGGCCCCCAGAAGACACATGCAGTTAATTTAAGGTATTGTGAAAATTGTCTCTGTACCTACAGATGAACACTAAATCAAAAAAGGAAACCACATAAAATGAGACAAATGTAAATAAATTACTGAGATGTTACTAAATAGGGTTTTACAGGCACGTGACAGGAGAACTCAGCCAATCGTTTCCAGACAATATATCTTGTATGCTTTTCAAGTAAAAAGGCTGCAAACAAAAGACGAAACAGTAAGGAAACTAAACAGAGATAAAAGATATAAATATCAAACGCATACTGTTAGGCATTTGTCACAAGTGAAATTCTTTTTTTTTCTAAAACAGTAAACGAAATCAGTCTATTGTATGGACCATAACAGGAAGATAAACATTTTTTTAGAAACTACAACACATATTGCTTTGTTACAAAGAAATTATTTTCAGTCCAAAAAAACTTACAAAGCCATGGAAAGCACAGCAAGAAGCCTCTTATAATAATATAGTGACTTAGTGAGCACAAAAATAGCCTATATTGTTTGTATTTTTTAATTATTATTAATTTATTTCTGTAAAGAAGTGCTAGGAGAAGCTTTTGCATTGCTCAAAAGGCCTATTACTTTCAATATTTCTGAAAAATGGACACCACACACGCTCGGATAGGAAAAAAACAGCATTGGAGTGATTCTACACACATGCAGCACGTCTGTGTCACAGTAAAGAGACATTGAAACTGTCCACCTTGATTTTTTACCCAAGCTAAACTAGCCCCTTTGTGTGTGTTGTGCCTTTGCTGGCAAACTTAGATCACAAATTTGGCTGACAGATCTTATTCACGGGAGATCAATCTGGTCTAAATGATGTACAAGAGAGTGTTTCCACATCCATCTTTACAACAAATGTAAAGCAGCTATTTACATCTGCTTTTAATCTTACTCGCCTGTGGGTCCTGGTTCCTCCAGCTTTAGGTTAAAGTCCTTTTCTTACATGGATTTTGTGAGCAATTTAATTGTATTGATTTCCCACAAACATGGCAACCTGATTGATTACATTTTTAAGGAGATCAATACTTAACGTGGAATATTAAAAATAGAAATCTATAATTTTTGCAGCTGATGTGTTTCCTTTAAGCTGGATGGCTTTAGACACTGCAGTGGCACCTGGCTGACCTCATTTCTCATGTGCTTTTCCAAATAAGTCATCCATTAACAGAGAACACTTTAATGTCAGGGGTGTGTCGAACGGGAGCTTTATAGGTTCAAATGACCTTAGTAGAGGCAATAAACTCATACTTGTAAACCAGCTCGTTATCAGCAAATACTCTGGGCATATACACAGGCACAATGTGCTTTGTTTTAAATCACAAAATAAATGTGCTTTAGTGAAGACTCCCAGCTGTCTCTTAGCAGGCCTCCTTGGCTTGACTTGGCATCTTGCACATCTTCAATATCTGCTTCAAAGCTTTCTGGACATCCTCGTCCATCTGACCCTGAGGGACACGGCAAAGCTTCAGTTATTATCTGGTTAAAAGCAATATGATTTATCGGAAATACAGAACACACCAGACATTTACAGCTTTCAACTGTAAACTCGACACAAACATTCATAGATAGATAGATATTTTTTTTGTTCTTTACAGCAACATTTTTTAGATGCACATTTTCTGAGTTCCTAATACTTTTTTCCACACTTAAAATAAAAAAACAGCATGGATGGATGTAAAGACGATTACATAATGATAATTCAATAAAATTTCACATTATGCCAAACTGCTGCACAATATAAACCTGTTTTAAATTGCATTTTATTTAAAATGTGAACAGATTTACCTGGACAGCGTAGAGAAGATGCATCCTGTACACTGAAACTGTTTCATCATGTTGCTTCTTTGATTCCTTTAAAGGCAACACCAGGTAACAGTTTAGTTTAGGTGCAGCAGAAATACAAATATCACCAAGAGTATATTACTGTGTAGTCATTCTAGAGACTCTTACAGCTAGCTGGTACTGAAGCTGTTTTATTTGCTGCTGAAGTGTTTCCGTCTGCTGGTTTTGCTGTTGTCTCTTGGACGGAGAGCAGGAACTGTAGGAAAGCTGTGATAGGCTGTTCAGAGCTTCCTTCAGCTTGCCTACTTCCCGGGACAGGTCATCTATCTGTAAATGGTTTAAAACAAAGCTTCATTTAGCAATAAACATGAATCAGAAAAGGAGAAAAAATATTGTTTTGAATGAGGTGTGCTTCCTGTCACTTGCAAATAAAAGAAATGTAAAAAAAATTTTAGGTGCTCTGACTTATCTTGATAAATTCAACTTTTCTTGTTCACTTTTCAACATGTCCACACTTATAAGCCTACTTGAGCTAGTGTGTGTAATCTAATACTTTTATTTTATAAAGAGATATTAGCTGGGAGGATTTATTCATGTTTATGTTTTCTGATTAAGCTTTCCTCCAAAGCTCCACAGACATTTAAATGATGTTCCTAAGGTAGATCTAGGTGCAGATGAGCTGTTTATTGCTGACCCTCTTGTTCTTTTCTCTTTCTGATGCAACATGATTCTCTATGAGCTGTTTGAGCTGACACACAGCATCCTGTGATTCAGCAAGTTTGGCGGTCAGTGTCTGGTTCTCCTTTTCCCGCGACATCAATAGCTCCTGCAGAGTTTCTCGCTCTGAACGATTATCCCGTGCCTGAAAGAGGACAGAAATTAAAACTGAATGCAATAAGTCATAACAGGAGGGCAAACAGGTACTTTAAATCCTCTTCTGTGGATGTTTTGTTATCTTCTCTCACCTTTTGCCAAGCGTCTGCTGCTTCCAGAGCCATCTCATCCTGCTTCCTCAAGGCGTCTTGAAGGAGTTGGGTCAGATGATTCACCTCACCTTCCAGCTGCTCCTTCATGCTCTCATGATCCGGACGGGGAACCGTGTCATCTGAGGAAACGTCTTGCTCTGCATTCAGCCTGTTTCACACAAATATAGAGAAATAAATCAACTTATTTTACAGTAAACCACATTTAACACTTATGACTCCATAGTGAACAACTACTCTAGACCTCAGAGCAAGACTCTTCTTTTTATACAAGATTCACTTGTTGCATAAAAAAAAAAAAAAAAAAAAAATTATCTCAAGACTATTTACTACATGCCCGGAACTAGTTTTAAGCAACCAAGGAACAGGTCGCCAAGGCTTTCAATTGCTTGCAAATCCTTTTGCACCCGTCCTTCTTGGTTCCACCTGCAAATGGTGTGGCCTCTGGGAGATGGTCTCTCATCAAAGATGATGAGTATCATTTAACAGGCAGGTCAAATATTCAGTTAAGAATTTACTGAATTCTGATTTGTCAGAACCCAATCTGTTAATCAGTCCTGTACTGAATAGGGCTGGGGCAAATAATTGCAATTGCATTATAATCACAATTTAACTAATCACAGTTTTCAAATCACAGGCCTACGTTTTGGTGACAGTTTAAAAAAATTAAGATGACTTTCTCACTCCTTCCGTTTGGTGGTACTAGATATGCTTAAAGTGGGTTTTGCTGCCACAGAAAAGGGAAGAGAAAGTTGCAGCAAAAGCGCAGATATATATGTTAGTAGAAGCAAGCACTTTTTAAGGCAACACTAATAGCAAAGTACTCTGAACAAGCATTTAAAGTCATGAAAACAGTTGAAGCCTAGAGTGTAACAACTAAATGCTCACGGTGCAAAGAAAAATCTAAGTAACTCCACATTAGTTAAAAAAAAACAACACAATTTTGATTTTTGTGAAGACTGTTCAGTCCTACCATGTCAGTCCTCTTTATATTAAAATAAGGTCAAATTCAAGTGATTAATATGTAAAAAAAAAATGCCTGCCCTGCATTCTTTAAAGAAATGCAATGTGTGTTCACGTGTATTAGTTCACTGAAGACATAACGTTGACAAAGAAAAGTGCATTAAGTCTAATGCATGTGCCTTGTTAGATTACTGACAGTTATATCCAATAGGGCTGGAACAATGCATCGGCCTAATCAATTATCAAAATAATTTTTAACTAATTTAGTAATTCATTTATCATTAATTGGAGTATGAAGACTCTAAAACATGTCATTTGTTTAAGAAAAAACAAATGAACAAAGAGCAATAATTTGGCCAGAATTGCACAAAATATATTTGCATTTAGATTAAAAAACGTAACCGTCAGTAAATATCCCCTATCCAGTTCTCCTCTACTGGCACAGTTCTAGCTTTACCTGGATAAATAATGAAAAGAAAATCTTTTTTTTTTTTATCTTTTTTTTAATTTCCACATTTGTGTGACCGCTTTTGCTGTAATGTTTTGCTGTGGTGTCACCACAATTTCCCCATTGTGGGACAATAATGGGATTTTCTATTCTATTCTATTATATAATAAAGCACTTTTTGCCATCTGATTATTAAGTAATTGCAAAAATAATTTATAGATTGATTAGTTAAATATTTGTATGTTGCAGCACTAGAATCGTATTAGTTCTAGCTTTTTCTTGAAGCTTCTCTCCTCACCTCTTTTGAAGTGTCTCCACTTGAGTTGTCTTTTGATGCAGCTCCTGTCTGAGGGTTTCTAAGTCACTTTCCAACTCCTTGATGGCATTCCCAAGAGATGAAACAACCTGTGTGTGATCAGTAAGGGTCACAGAGCTCTGAGCCTGAGCCTCCCCCTCCTGCCTCAGGTGAGTAATATCCTCCTGAGCAACTGAGAGCTTCCCTTCTGTCTCAGCGAGTAACATCTCCAGCTCCTCCACTTTACTGCTCAGCAGCTGGACCTTTTGCTCTGAAGAGATGGATAATGCTGTTGTATTCTCAGCTCGAGCCTCTGCAAGCTCTTTTTGAGTTGCATTCAATTGGTTTTTGGTTTCACTATAGGAGTGTGACAGCTCCAGCAAGCGCTGCTGCTGCCCAGCAATGACCTCGTTAAGCTCTTTCTTCATCTCCTCAAAGTCTTTGGCTGCAGCTTCAACAGGAACTGTGCCCTTCAAGGCCTCCTACACAGCAGGAATGAAGACATTGTGAACTAAGAAAGTGGCACTTCTTACGCAAGTTGAAAAAAAAAGAAATTTAAAATAAAATGAGAAATTTTATTTTATTTTCTCTCAATATGTAAAAAAAGTGGCTCTTAATTTTACCTGAAGCATTCTGACTTCCTCCTGTGCCTCCTTGTAAAGCTCCTCTATCTGGGCTGTTCTCTGTTCTCCATCCTTTGCTGCCTGCCTATCCTTTTCTGTCCGTTGCAGCTCTTCTTCCAGCTCTCTGATTCTTTGAGCCGTTTTTTCTTTCTCTGACCCCAACTGGGCGAGCTGGGCCTTCAGTTGTTTTATCTCCTGTTCCAATTCCTTAACCACCAGTTTCTCCTTCAGCTCATCGTCCCCTCTTCCCATCTGTGCTTTCAGATCCTCGACTTCCTCCATTGCTTGATGGTATCTTTCCTGAGTGTCTGTCAGTTTTGCCTGAAGCTCTGCTAAACTTTTCCTCAACTCTTCCTCTTGTATTTTCTCTCTCTCACTTCCATCCTCTTCTCTTTCTCTCCCTCTCTCAGTGTTGAGCTGAGCCTGAAGCAAGACATATTCTCTCCTGGTTTCAAGCAGTTTGTTTTGAAGACTTTCTAGCGTTTGTCTTAACATCCGGATTTCCTCCTTGCTCCCACCTTCTGCCTCCTCTTCCTGTAGTGTAACAGAAATGTTTCCAGGATGGTCTCCCACTTCCACCCTGGTTGTAGAGTGTACCTGCGCTGGTAGTTCAAACTCATCCTGTGTGGAATGAAAGGAGGAGTTGGAAGCCATGCTGTTAGGGCGACTGTTCTCCTTCAGCTCATATTCTGGTAGGGATGGAAGTTTCTGTGTGGTGAGAGTTCATGACAATTTTGTAAAAAAAAAACAAAACAAAAAAAAACACACACATTTGACAAAGACACAAAGATTTCTTCTTAATCTTGAAAAAAAAAAACTAAAATTAAGGCCATGATCAATTATATAATAAAGTTATTTTGTAAATGTACAGCTGCTTCAAGAATTCAAAAATTAAACTTTTTTTAATCATTACATAGTCACAAGTACAAAGCAAAGAAATTCACTCTCTGCATTTAACCCATCCCTTTGGGGAGCAGTGGGCTGCCACTGTGTGGTGCCCGGGGAGCAGTGTGGGGTTAAGGGTCTTGCTCAGGGACCCAGAGTGGAAGTCTGTGGGACTGGGGCTTGAATTCAGAACCTTTAGGATCCAAGTGCAACACCCTCACCACTAGGCCACCTGCCCAACAGCTTGGTATATGGTGTTTACACAGGACAGGGAGACAATGTCGCTTTGCATTAAAGAGAGTAAAAGCTTGGTTAAGACTTTTTTTTATCCCTACAAAACCTTTTTATTCGACTCTTATGACTAAAACATAGTTTGATGAACAAACCGAGACGTTAGGAGTTCAGTGCCGATGCATCTAACAGTCTGTGTTCTATTTTCCTGAATTTACTTTGGATCGGAGGTTCCCGTTCTGCTTCTGTGACTCTTTCATGTTAAATGGGTCCAGTCTAGCAAACAATTAAAGCCTTATATTCAAAATGGATCAAGTGGATACTCAGAGGTGACCTGAATCCAGTTCAACTCAGACACCAACGATGACTCCAGGTAAGGTTAAAAAAAATAAAACAAAAAACCTTGCAAAGTACGAGTGCGAGCTACAAGAACAAGGAGAATTGTGATGCAGTTCTATGCGTTGGGTGGCAGGTGGCAGTATCATTAGAAATCTGTCATGCCTCTAATAACCTAAACTGTCAAAATTCAAGAAAACAAATTTCTTTCTACTGTACTTAAAGCAACTGGTAAAAAAAAAAACAATGAATAAAATATGCTGATGAAGATTCTCAGTCATCCAGGTCATAGTCATTCTGTAAAAGTTCAAAAAAAAAAAAAATCCACTGGACTTGGTTTCCAAGATTTGAAGACGTTTCGCCACCTCTCCAGGAAGCTTTCTCAATTCAAATGTCTGGATCCGCAGTGAGTTTGAGTCTATATATAGACAAGGCCTTGTATTGCTTGGAAACATGCAAATGGATTTATTATTTTATTTTTTTTTTACTTTTACGGAATGACTAAAATAAAACTGTAATCATAACCAAAATAATAATAAATGGAATTTAAAGAAAAGCCTGTTTTAATACCCAGTAGTATTGCTTTAATACACCAGTGAATGGTGTTTAGACTACTATGTTCTGTTGAGATCTCAGAAGATGGACAGGTCCCGCCTCAAAAAAAGACCAGAAATTTGACTTTTAAAACTAATTTCAGTAAGAATACTGATAAAAACATGTTAAAAAAAATTATTTCAAATCTCTCTGTAAATTTCCTCCAAGTGGCTGCTTATACAAATCTAGCCACAGTTGGAAATGAGAATGTAATTTTCTATGCAGATGACACTGCTGTTTTTATCCATGAGGTAATTTACAATGACCAGCACATAGGGGCAGAAAATACTTTTCTGGTTCTAAATTTGGAAAAAATTTGGTTGTTTACACTTGTTTATACCGACCGAACTGTGCAGCTATACCATCATTTCATCCCTTGAGAAATTTTTCCACATTAATTTCTACATCACAACCACAGACTTCAAATTAACACAGAATTATTTGGTTTGAAAATGACGTGTTAAAATGTATTTTACAAATAAACATTTGAATGTGCGAGAGGCATTTGTATTCAGCACTTTTTACCTATCCAGTTAGCGATCCTGTTTGGATAGCTAATATTTATCTTTGTGTAATGTAGTCTTAGTGTAGATAAAGATGTTCAGTGGAAGCTATGGAGATTTGCTAGAGCTCATCAGTGAACCAAAAAAGTCATACACATATATGAGACGGTATGAAAGAGTTCATGGGTTAAGTAATAAATGTACAAAACCTTGAACATCCCACAGAGCAGACTTCAATTCATCATTCAACATTAGAAAAACTGACTCAAGCTTTAACATGGCCATCCATTTAAAGTGAGAGACCAGGAAAGGGAAGCATTAATAAAAAGCAGCCAAGAGGTGCAACGTCCCAAATGTAGAAATGATCAGGTGGAGAATCTGTGTGCGGGATAACCAATTTAAATAGATGTGCTTTCTGTCCTTTATTTGAATTATACGGTAAACAACCCTGATATACAGTAACTAAAGGACTTGTCAATTGCCACAGAAACTTCAAAATACAACAAGAGCTACAAAGATTTAAATATAGACACAATTCTGTTTCAGAATAGCCCTGTTAAATCTAGACCTAAATGCAATTCAGAGTTGGAGACATGACTTAAAAATGGATGCTGATAGTATCTGTCACACTAATCTCATTTGGATTGTTTTGCAAGAGAACCAATTAAAAAGGGCTTAATATTGGGGAGTGTTGGCCTAGTGGTCATTGCATAGATCTTAGAATCCTGAGGTTCTGGGTTCAAGCCCCACTCCCACAGACTGCCACTCCGGGTCCCTGAGCAGAGACCTTTAAACCCACACTGCTACCCGTGGTGCAGCACAATGGCAGCCCACTGCTCCCCGAGGCGATGGGTTAAATGCAGAGAGTTAATTTGGTTGCTCTGTACTTGTGACAGTCTAACGACAATAAAAAACTGGAGAAAAATAAAACACAAATGTACAGCCTTCTTTCCTTTACACAGAGAATGTGAAAGCCCTGAATTAATTTCCCCTTAATGCATATAATTAGAGCTGGTTTGGAGGATCTTGCCGAATTTGTTAGTTATGCTACTTTGAGGCTTTCTTTCTCCCCTCTTCCTCTACCTGCAGCCTCATATAACACAGACCAGAACACAAAGTAAACCATGCTCTCTAAAACTGAGAACAGTAAATATGTTGACTCTAATCATGCTCTTTCTGTTGAACATAGAATATACCAAAGAGACATACAGACCTTGAGTTTGTTTGCTAGCTCCTGGTTTTCCAAAGTAAGAGCATTAATCCTGGCTTGCAGAGCAGAAACCAGAGCTGCAGTCGCTGTGTGCTCAACCTGCCAAACACACACACACATTCACATGCCAAAGAGACGCACAAAGGTAGCATTAGGGACCTCTAGGTATCCTTGGGGAAATAACACAAGTTGTGACATGTTGCAGGCTTAGGTTAGACCTCCTTTAAGAATGCAGATGATTCGTAGACTGGCAGTAAACTAAGAATAAGAGCTTTAAGTTGCATATCAAAAAGAGAAAAAAAATTTTTTAAATGGTTATTTTTCAAAACTGCTAAACTGCTATGTCAATGCATTTGGATGTAATAAATGTGGTTGAAAATGAAACATCACCTTGTTTGAAAGCTTTTAGAGGTATAGCTGCCCAGTGTATAGTTAAATAAACATCCAATGTTTGCGCAGTTCTCTGCATTGTGTATCATTACAGCCACAATGACGTCATTCTTTGTTTAGCTCCTTTGGTCTCATCCAATCACCTTGTTTAAAGCTACCAATGAGCAAAGTAAATAAAGCATCACACAGTCCATCGGTTAGTCATTATTACCCTCACCTCTAGTTCAGGAACTGTCACCGTCTCCACCGTCTGCTTCAGGTCTTCGATCGTCTCCAGCAACATGTTTCTCTCTTCATGAAGCTTCTCAACCTGTTTTTTTAGTGGTGATCCTATGAACTCGTCCTCCTTTATAGTGAGGGGAGGAGACAGCAGTGAAGGGTGGAGGCAGGGAGGGCAAACAGACAGGTGGGAATACATTTTGGAGGCTGATGGGGTGAACTTAACGAGCTGGCGAATTCTCCTTTACTACTAATACAGCAACAAAGTATTCATGGGTTTTTAATCGTTTAATATTTAATTACAATCAAAAACGTTGACATAACTTGTTAGGATTTCGTGCAAAAGACCAAAACAACCTAAAATGCATCTGTAAAGTCAATTTTTTTAACTCAGAAAATTAAAAGTTCATATGGTTGTTTCTATTTGTAGATAATTAAATGTAAAGGGGAAAAAAGGAACTGTAACATAAATCTGTAATAAAAAAAGGTTCTAAGTACAAATTTTGACTTTTGTACTACCTTATAGGTAAATCTCTTTGGAGTATCATCCTTGTTGGAAGCAGGAGTGCTGGTAGATGTAACAAAAGAGGGAGAAGAGGGCCCAGAACTCTGAAAGATGAATAAATTATATATGGGGTTCAGTTTTTTTCTGCATAAAAACATTTCAGTTCTTAAGTGTTAAAGCAGCTCTGAGCATGGGTTAAAACAATGCACATTATTTGCTCATCTTTATTAACTATCTTTTTTTTCTGTCTCAACACAAATAAGAAACTAACAACAACCTGGTTTCCCTTTAAAACTAGACTATAACAGAGACAGAAAAGAGGATATAATAACAAATCCCTGCATGAATGTTATTCACTATTTTTTTTTATAAATTCATAGTTAACATGCATCAATATTAATTGGAGTGGTATAATGATTCAAGCTGGACGCACAAAAAAAGACATGCATTTACCTGCAGTGGACTAATAGGAGGTGGAGGTGCTTTTCGTTTTTTGGGAGTTGTGACCCGCTCATCACTTAGCTTAGCTACTTGATCATGCTAAAAAGCCAGCAAGAGAATCAGAAAGATATTCACCAAAGGAAAAAGAAAAAAAAGAGAGGTGGGATTCAGTGCTGGTTAGTAGAAAAATAGTCAGTCACTAAGTTTAATTCTTTAAAATCAGCAGCTAAAGCATGTTCCTGCTATTAAAAAAAACGTTGCACTAATACATCAAAGCAATATTTCTATAAGTATCATAAGCTGAAATTAGTTATTTTTAGATCCTAACACTGATGGTACAGAAGAGGATTAGGGCCGCTGGGAAAAAAAAAAAGTTAACTGATTTTTAAATATTATTTCAGTTTAATTTTTTATTCTCAGAATTCTGACTGAATTCTGACAATAAAAGGTCAGAAACCTTCTTTAAAATTTAGTCATAATTCTGAGATTAAAGTCATAATTCTGAGATTAAAGTCAGAATTCTGAGAAAAAAGTTAGAATTCTAAAATTGAAGTCAGAATTTTTTTTTTTCCAGTGGCCCTAATCCTCTTCCGTACTGAGGGTGAGTTTTAGAAACCTTCTTTAAAATTCAATTATTATGACACATGCTTTTAAAAAATAACTAAACCCCAAACTTTTTTTTCTTTTTTTTAAAAACCAGATAAACCATAGATATTCTTCCCATGTGTTACTCAGTTCATTATCATACCCGGATCCACTACTGATACTTTTCCCATTGAAGGTTAAAAACAAAACTATTACACCATTTCACTCAAAAATGTTTCATATGCCGTTGTGATGAGTCACAATTGGAATTGTGATACAAAGTGTTTTTATTGAGCATTTTATCAAACATCAGCAGCATAGCAGGGTTATGTTTTGGGTACTTTTAATATTTATTCACTGTCACAAGTTCACTGTCACTTGTTATGAAAACACCCCCCGCAAATTCAAACCCAGACTTGGGAGTGTATTAGGACTACCCACTTTGATTGCATTTTTTTTTTTTTTTTTTTTTTTATTGAAAGCGATAGTGTAAAAAATATACAGGAATAGTTACATTACTTTCTTTTTTTCTAACACAGAACAGATAACACCACCCCCGACCCTTAATACACCCTGCCCTGCCTGGACCTGAATAGTTAAATAAGTACAAGTGTTATACAAGAAGGGAAAGAAAAGACAATAGAAATCAAAATGTCAAATCACAAGTATAGGCTTGTACAGGAAAAATAACCTCAGATCAAGTCTAAAGCCATGTCTGGCTATAGCCTAAGTTGCGTGTTGTTGGCTACTCCAGTATACTACCAAATAGAGTCATTGATTAAGACATGCCACATTGGTAATGTATCAAGTGCCTAAAAATATGAGATTAAAGGTCCCCACACTGACAGAAACTTTTCAGAACGTCGTATGGTGAATTTAATTTTCTCCAAGTTTAAGACCATCATCACATCTTGCAGCTACCGTGTTTGATTTCCAATTCAGTAGAATTTGCCTACGCGCCAATAGAGTAACAAAAGATATGATGTTGTTTTTTAGTCCAAGTATCAACTGCATCTGGTACCCCAAATATAGCCACTATTACATAGGGTTCTATTCTCAACTCCAGAACCTCAGACAACACATTGAAGACCATTGACCAATATTGTGTAAGTGGATGACAGGAGCAGAAAATATGTGTCGGTCAGCTACATCTGCATGACATCGAACACATCTACTGTCTATATGTGGGTAGAAAGAGGAAATCTTGGCTCTGCTCCAGTGGAGACGATGCACTACCTTAAATTGGATTAATCCCAGTCTTGCACAGGATGTGCTGCCATTGACTCTTTTTAAGGCCTCTGCCCACACCTCATCTGAAATATCCATTCCCATCTCTTTTTCCCAGAGACTTTTAACAATTTCCACCTTGACGTTATTTGTCGATTGCAGTTTTTAAAGTTGATATGCTTTTTCACTGAGATGTTTAAGGTAAGGTTATACTAGCAGGTTATCGTAATCAATAATCTGTGAACATTCAGATGCTTTAGGAGCACTGAGGAGGGACATAACAGTAGTAAAAAGTAAAAAATATTTTACCTGAGGACTTCTTGGAGACTTGGAATCTTTCAAGGCAGTAAGTAAAGAGAACAACAAGTTAGCATGTTTTAAAGAAATGATTGGTTAAAAAAAAAAAAAATAAATAAATAAAACTTTTTTCATTAATGTAGGATATATACTGTATATCTGGTAGAGATGTTTGCATCATTAAGCTTATGCATTTATATTTAGTTGGGTTCTCACAGAAACCTGTTTGCTTTATTAGTGTTTGAGGTCACAATTTTCTTCTACTGATAATTTGTGGGTCCAGATCTAAAGAATTTTGGCAAAAACTAAATCATGGAAAGTAACCCCATTCTAACAGCAGATGGCAGTGTTGATATTTTACGGAAAACTGAAAGATTTTAAAGTGGTTTACTGTAGTTTTATTTAAAGAACAGCCATTGAAAGAAAAATACTAATTAGATTAGGCTTATTAAATAATGCATATACCTGAGAAAGAAATTTAATTTTTTTTTCTTTTAGTCTTACCTAAATGTGGATGTTTGTTCAGGGAAGCCAAGAGAGCACTTTGGGCTTCTGAGTTGCCCAATAGTTTGGTATAATGTAAAACATCATGGCCCTCTAAATCTACAGCTGAGAGATCTGCTCCTCTTTGAGCCAAAACTTCAACTGTGGCGACTGCGTTGGACTCAGCTGCAAGCATCAGGGCAGTCCTACAACACGGAGAATAGACCTGGCATTAATGCGAGCAAGCATACAAATAAAAACATCCACCTATGTGCAAGAATACATGAATCCTAAGTCTGTTATCTGCCTTATAGTGAGTGTTACATGTGTTTTTGATTACCTGCCACAGTTGTCAGGGGTGTTGATTTCAGCACCGCAGTCCAGCAGCATGCTGCATACTTCAGAATGACTGTATTTGGCTGACAACATCAACGGAGTGAGACCATCCTTTGTGAGAAAAACAGACATTACAAACATGTATTGCTGTCATGCTGAATATTCTAGATTCCAAATGGCAAACGTATACATCTCTAAGCCATCCTGCAACACACCAAGCTGTGGTCCTTGACATGAAGTAAGCCAGCTACCTTTGAGATGAGAAAACCTGAGCTATTTGAAAGAGAATGAAAAAAGGGTATGTAAATGTAAACATCCATGCTCTCTGAGGCAATATTCTCCTTTAACAGTCTGTGTTTTAAGCATAAATCTTGTGACAAAAAGTGAATACTATATAATTATTTTTTTTTTATATATATATCAAAACAGGGCTTATAAACTCGATTTTTTAATTCACAATTGTCAACATGAGTTAATTAGGTAACAACTCTTTAATAAAAAAATTTTGGAAAAGAAGATTCAGATGATGTTCACATTAAAAGAGCATTGACCCCTAAAGCCTGATCATATATGTAAACAGTTATCTTATCTCTTACAGTTATTTTCTCCCTCAAAAATTGCCTTGAGAGCATGGTTTCTCTAATTAGGGCAAAGGGTAACAGATTATTTACAGGTCTTGTGAATTTCTACACAAAAGAAAATAAATTGTATATTCTTTTGAGGGCTCTTTGTTTATAAATGCAAATGTTTAAAACATTTTACGTTTTAGTGAATTATTTAAGATTTTTAAACGTTTACATTACATTTACAGATTAAATCCATGATAAAAATTTGATGGCTTGCAAATTGGTTAAACTGGGAATTTTGCTATTTTACATTTTTTTTGGAAATAAAGGTAAAAGTTCAATCTGAAATGAGCTGCAAGGTTCAGGAGGAATTGAAGGAAACCTTGAAAAAAATATATATATCCGAGAACACTGCAGCTGAAGGAATTGTGTTTACTTATAAAATAAATTGACAACTATAAAACATTAGGTGTTACTTTACATTGTAGTACAGAAATACACATATAGCCATTAGCCAATTTACACGGAGTACCATATATCTCCTGCCTATATATGGATATGAAAAACATTTAAAACTAACAAAGCTGCTGCTTCAATAGGTGGGTTCAGGAGAATTTAACACAGAGTTGTCATAGCTGACCAACAGCTGCAGTATTTCATGAAATGTAGCACCTTCTTCACTTGGACTGATGGATTCCAACTCTGACCATGACATCCAGTTTATAGACAGCCCTGTGTAACCAAAGTGCTGAATGGTTGATTTTCTAAGCCCGTCGCAGCTATGGAACAGGCTTTTGCTCAGATGTCCGAGCAACATTGTTAAAAGAGGCAAGACTAAGATAGGAAATCATACTTCTTGTGAGAGCTTCTATAAAAATAACACCATCCACTTGCAATTAAGTTTTCTCAAAATGTACCAAAGAAAAGCTGCATTGATAAAAGTCTCCAGTGGCATCATGATGTCTGCACACTGCAGGGAAATTACCCTTTTAGGCTCCTTTGATCTTTAAGCTTTCTTTAATATGGTTGATCACACCATCGCAATTCAAGCAATTTATTGCTGGAGATCTCTGGAACCGTCTTAGGTAATATGAATCTTTCCTTTTTATTAACAGATAATTATTATATTTCATGAAATCTACTATGAATTTGATTTGGAGGATATGTAATGCTACTTTAGAAACTTTAAAAACTATTTATTACTTATATTACTATAGAAACTCCCCCATTGGTTGAACAGTGACTCCTTCAGGGAACCTCTGGTCTGATCTTTGCCCCCAGAGAGCTCAGCTAATATAATCAGGCAACAGATATAACTTTTGGGCAAACAGAAGGTGTTTCTGAAAAATATCTTTTGAAGGTTTAAAAAAAAAAAAGGAAATAATTCCAGCCTAAGGAGGCTAGTTTTAAACCAGGAACTTGAGATTGTTATTAAAGCAATGTACTCCACCTTATCATATTGGTTCTAACTTTATGTTACCTACGCTGGATTTTGTGTTTTTACTCATGTTTTAATTTAATGCTCTATTTTTTTTTTTTTTTTTTGTCTTTAAAATCACTTTATGATTTTTATGTGTGCCAAATAAGATGCCAAATAATGAGAATAAACTTGCTTATCAGTTGTTTTTACTATAACATTCCAGACTTTCCCACATTTTTAAGTTTTTTTAATTGCAAACATTTCAATTCATTCTTTGGCGACCTATTATGAATTAATTGTAGCAAGTATGACTAAACCTTGGATTTGATGCGTCTCTTATGCATCATCGGTGTCTGAAATTTTTAAGAAAGGTATTTGTTTTAGTTTTGGAAAAGAGTCTCAAAACAATTGTTCTTCAATGCTGTTAAAATAAATCTTTGTTCTGACTTTAATTCTTTAAATAATACTACCTTAAATGAAAATTTCTTTAACACAGGACCATGATTTTTTTTTTTTTTAGACGCCTGGGGTAAAAAGCGAAAGAACATTAAGCAGTAAACCATAACTGCATACTTGCGTGTTTTCTATTACAAGGCTGCTGCTGTTTCCACAGACCAAAGAGGACAAAACTATGTTCTGGGTTTTTTCAGAGTTATGTTGAAGACTTTAACAGGCCTGCATGCTATGACCAGATTGTATTGCTGCTGCTACTCTGGAAACCAAAAGGCAAAAGTAATTGTGTCCTATTCTGGGCAACAGATTAAGTTGAACGTGTGTGTGTGTTCCTGTTTGGCCATCTGAGTGAGAACCATTTTTCTTTTTTTACCAGCAAAGTGAGGTCCATTGATTGTAAAGCCAGGATATTTTTCTGCTCCTCACAAGCTATTTAGCAAGGGGTTAAGTTTAGGGCCAAGGTGTGAATTGATTTTATTTTAGGGTGAGGGTCAGGCTGAGGTATGCACTGGCAATGGTTAAGCTTACCGTTATTGTCAGAATTAGGGCTTAGAAAGGGTTGAAAGTGAATGAAAATGTATGGAAGTCAATTCATAGTTCTCATCAAACATAGCTAGAAAAATGTGTGTGGTCATGTATTTGTGTGTCATATATATATATATATATATATATATATATATATATATATATATATATATATATATATATATAGACACAGTTATAGTTGCCATTTTATTTAAAGTTCTTCTTAGATTCGATGTTATTTATTATCCTCTTTTAATTGGTGTTTCAGAGTTTCTTAGTCACCTTTTCACTAAGGATTCGTTATTTATTGGTGGCTTTGGTTTTGTTCGGTTTCTGTTTTTTCCTCTTTAATGTTTCTTTTCTTCCATTTGCCTCTCCATAGTCCCTCTGTTGGCTCCTAAGCTGTATACTCTCCGTCAGCTGTTTTTCATTCTGCTAATTAAAGTCTCCTGTGGAGCAATCAGTAATACCTCCTCAGTATTTATATACCTAGTTTTCAGTTTCTACTTGCTTGTATCTTCTGTTATTCATCTATAGTCCCTGCTGTTCTGGGTTGACTGATGGTTTAAGTCTTTAATAAACTTAAATATGACTTCTACTCACAATGCAGAGTAGTTTACTGTAATACTAGGCTAAAAACCTAATTAAACACCTTAATGAAGTAGTTGTTAGGGACATCCATTAGAACATGAAAATACGTGTAAAATAAGTGTATAAAGTTGTATGGTGCAGGAATACAAAGGCATGTGTTTACTGCTTTGAGGAGGTTTGATAAGAAACTAAACCTACAGGAAAACTTCATCCATTCATAAATACATTAAAATGCCATAAATCTAAAGAAGCCTTTGGAAGAATGATAACCCCTTATGTTACATAAATTGTGCTAAGATTTAGTTTCAAGCTGTTTAAAAATACGGATTCGCCAAAAGAAGATGTACAAGTTTAAGTAGAGAAATTACTTTACTATGAGCTTAACTTAAAAAAGCATTTAGTTGATATGTTTCAATGTTTGATCTGCCAGATGTTTCTGTTTCATATTTCATTTCATTGTGTGTTTATTAAAGTCCAACCCAGATCAGGTACGGCCATATGATCCAGCTGTGATGGATGCCCCAGGCTTACAAGCTGGCATGTTCTGCTGAGCATAAAGAGCTTCATATTCCAGACGACCGGTCCACAAACTGCCTCCACTAATAGAAGACAGAGGGCCAAGCTGCTCGCACACATTTGCAGATCATTGTGGCTGGAAAAGTAAATGATCTTCATGGAACATGACAGTGATTTCTCTTAGCTTTTATCGAGAAACAGAAGTCAGAGATATATTGCTACTCAATAGCTGATGAAGTCCATTTTAAGAGTGGCCGATTGTTAATCGTTAAACAATCTTAATAAATTCAGAAAGATATATATTTTATTGCTATTTTTGAGTGCATACTGTGAATACAGCAGGATTTTTTATCCCACAGTAGGGCTGGGTGATTAATCAATAAAAAAGATTTAATAGATTTTTTTTTTAAATGAAGCTTTCATTTTTGGAAAATCTGGTTTTTATAAATAACCTAATCATTTCCTTGAGCTTCCATAGCTCTGATTGACATAAGTTCATCACTTTTTGTTCTTAGATGTCTCCTTATAAATGATGAACGCATCTCTGTGACTCATCTATGGCTGTAAACATTTAGTTTGTTACATTTTCATTGTTTGTTATAAAGCATAATTATCATTTTACAGCTTAATTCTGTTGCCCTTTACATTAAGATAATCTCCCAAAAGTGGGTGATAATTGTAATTTTTCATTTTTATTCTGTAACTTTATTGAGGAAAAATAAATCATTTAACAGATTCAGCAGGTTAAAAAAGAAAAGATTAGATTTTTAATTCAAATCTCAAAGCTCTAACCCTAAGTCCTGTTAGTTATCAAGGGAAAGAGACCTGAATTGTGTTTGTTATATAACGTGGAATCTATTTATATAGAAATAAGGCTGACATCTCCTTTATCTAACACTAAATGATAATTTTTGCAAGAGGGTTGACTGTAAGTGAGTGCAGTAATATAGTGTGAACCTATTCCTAACAAGCTAAAAGCAGCATGGTGATCAAATGAAAATTAATTGCTCCTCAGTTAAACAGACACACACACCCCTGCATGCCATATTATGGTTTCCTATCCCAGCTGGATAAAAGCAACAGGCATGGTCTGTCACTGCAATAGAGACCACATGTCTGCAGCATAAGTTCCCACAGTACTCTGACCTTCTACCTTTTGCACACACAGAAATTAATCTTCAAACAGATGACAAATGAGAGTAAATGTCAGCTCATGAGGCTCATTTCTACTGAGGAACATTTGTTTTTGCTTATTTACATCTCTCACAGTCCCCCCCCTTCTCATCCGAGCCTGAAAGGGAACAAAGAGTTGCTCACCAAAAGGAGCCTGTTACTGGTATAAAGTTATATACCATGTTTTTCAGTTGTAGGATTGAAATTATTATTTTTCTAATGAGATGCAAAAGCCACTCAGTACAAAAAGGGTGGATGGATGGATCTAAATCATGTCAGACTCTGCATCACACTGACAACACCAAACCAAAACACTGCATATTTGAACCATGCATTTTTTGCACACTGTTTGCATTTGATCACTGCTGCACTTTAAGGAATGGAAATGTCATGTAAGTAAACATCTGTGTATACAAAATGAGAATAAAAGTTACCCACGTCTAAG
>NW_015150719.1:0-11038 GCF_000732505.1 Cyprinodon variegatus | reverse complement strand
CAAATTCAAAGCAAACACTAGTGTCTTAAAACTTTATTCTCTAAAGGAAGAACACTAAAACCCAACCTATTTATGGTTTTAACTCAGTTTAAGTGATCCTATCTCCCATGCCCGAAAAAAAAAAAAAACATGCTGTTAGAGTAGAAGAAATAATGAATGTACATACTGCATCTTTTTGGTTGATGGGACTTTTCAGTTCACACAGCAGCTGAACAATCTTGATGTTCCCACCGGCAGCTGAGGATCAAATGAAAAGAATCTCTTGATCACTAAATTTCATACGAGGTGTATTTTCATCCAAATTAAATTACAGTTTAAAGTTAATCCGGCATGAAACATTCCCACGTTCAGACCCAGCCTGTATAACAGCAGCTCTGTATAATTAACTCTAAGACTGCTGAGACACTTACCAGCATGATGAAGAGCAGTTTTTCCTGAGCTATCTGGAGTCTCAAAAGGACACTTACTCTGGAACGAGAAGATTATTTTAGCAAATCCAACATTTCAGAGTCTATAATCTGACTTGTTATCCAACCTTTTTCCTATGACAAAGAAAGGTTGTAAGGAAACAGTAAAATGTCTCCCATCAAGTTGGTTTTTACACTGCTTGTAAAAAGCTCAGATAAAAATCTTGCTTTTTTGATGCGTCAGAACTTTGATTTCCACAGAAAAATATTTTTACAAGAATTCTGTTTGACTTATACATAATGAGATGCAAGACAGTACAGAACTGTTACCAAAATCATCAGTTTATCCAAAAATGTGCTCAATTTATTTATCTTTAAGTTTCATGTTTAGTTTAAGAACGTAGATGGTTTCTTTGTGAATAGTAGACATGTTGTTTACAGCTTAGGAAATCAACCTGAAAGAACATTTGAGACATCTGCTGTGCTGCAGACCGTTCTTTGAGCAATGAGGCAGGGTAGTGGATGCTGCTGTGATGCTGCAGACTGCCACGAGGTAGTCAAGTCAGCAGATCAGAGTAGGAATAGTGTGCGTCTGCTTGTCAGTCCTGCTGATCTCCTCACACAATCAGCAAGGTCTAGAAATGGAGCAGTGAAACTGTCTGGTTTCAGATGCCTTGGCAAAAAACAGGTAGTTCTCACTGTAGGTTTCAATTAGTGAAAGTTGTGCTTTCACACATTTTGTTTTTGACAGCAACTCAGAACCAAAGTAAGGAAATTCTGGAATAAACTTAATTCTAATTCAATAAATAAAAGTAGTAGAAATCCATGCTTTTTTTTTTTTTTTTTTAACTAGCTGTTTTATATGCTGACAACTGTATATTTTGCAATTAAACTCATAATATACACTACATGAAAATGAATTGAAATATAACACACAATTACTAAGAAGAAAAATGAGAATACAGGTTTTAAATACTTGCTCAAATACTTGAAATTAAATCCTGTGCATCAGATTGCCTTGAAACTAATTAAGTGTGTAGCTAAAATCCTGTATAAATACAGCTGTTCTATGTAGGTCTGAGATGCTTGTTAGAGAATATTACAAAAATAAAAAATCATGCACATAAAAATGTAGAGGATAGGCCAGTGATAAAGGTTTGGGATAGCTTATTGCAGCGCAAGATGTTAAAAGGCCTGTGAAAACTCTGGAGGAGCAGCAGAAAACCACAGCTCAGGTGGGAGATTCTATAGATAGAAAAACATTAATATATGCACTTAAAACACCAACTCTGTATGAAGGAGCGGTAAGAAACAAGCCATAAAAAGAACATGCAGAAAGCAAATCTGAACATTTTGCTTTGCATAGTGAAAAAGAAAACACTAGACATCATTTGAACCAATCCCCTCCACTGTAAGACATAGCTGTGGAAGGATGATTTACTGTACCACTGTTCTTTGTAAAAAAACACTTTAGGAAACTAAATCATTACTGTGCTTCATCAAAAGCTGCTTTTTGTTCATCTGCTAACAAAAATTAAGATAAAATACATTGAACTGTGACTAATATGCACAATGACGAAGAGGTTAAAGGGGTAATAATAAGGCATTTATAGAACATTCTGTTTGAAAAAAACAAAAACATTATGGAGATATGTTTATAAAGCCGAAATATTTTGACTTACTATATTAATAAATTGGTTCATCAGTTTAGTCTAGCGCAACATATTCTTTAACTCAAGGTTAATAAAATTCTGTTATTCTATGACAATAAATTACCTTTTTGGCTTATGAGGATTACCTGAATAAGTCTTTTGCAACATTCCAGGTGATTGTTTTTGGCAGCCAGGTGTAATGGAGTAAAACCTAAAGAGAAATGAAAACATCTTTGTTTAGAAAGGATTAATAAAATCATCCAAAATGGAACGGTAGGTAGCACGGTACAGACAAATTTAGAGTAAATTCTCTTAAATTTTCC
The DNA here is from genome assembly GCF_000732505.1 of Cyprinodon variegatus. Lineage (NCBI taxonomy): Eukaryota > Metazoa > Chordata > Actinopteri > Cyprinodontiformes > Cyprinodontidae > Cyprinodon > Cyprinodon variegatus. The sequence continues at coordinate 8,656 of NW_015150719.1, read as the reverse complement.
TAGGACATCCATTCCATAGACAAGCTATACTTCTCAGAATAATGTCTAAAAAAATCCCAGCATACATACCAGCAGCATCAGTGGCTGAGAGGTCAGCACCATGGGCCAAGATTACAGTGAGGCATTCTGCTAAGCCACGAGCAGCTGCTACATGAAGGCTGTGCACAGAATCCAGAGTGAAGAACAAATTACTCACAGTATTACAACAAGAACATTTACATGGCACCTCGTTTATGAAAAGACAGCCGTCATCAAGAAAGTAGAATGTTTTTCAGGGAATACAAAGATTTTTCTTTCAATTCCAATATTAATAGAATCCACACCATCTGCATGTCATGCACATCTCAGCCATGGTTTAAACCATATTACAGCCACATGGCAGCAAGCGCTACAGCGTGGAACTCAGATAAACTGCAATGTTAGTATTTTTACTGCAGATAGTTAATAAAACATACAGCTTTTATTTTAAAATGCGTTTTGCACTTTTAAATTTTTTCTTTTTAAATTTCATTTCTAATGTACGTATTCTGTTTAACCTTTACAAATCACTTTTATTGATTTAAACTAGTCCTGGAGGCTGTAAGTAAACCGACCATAAAAACCAATAAAGTTCATGGATACATTTAGGGTTTGGGATCCGTCCCCCAACAAACATATTGCAGGAGTCAGAGGAATTGTTTTGCCATCTATCTGCCATTTTTCCTACAGTTATTGATTGATGATACACAATGGCAGTGTCTGAACGTCCATCCTAACCCCTAAATCTCTCAATCACTATATAGAGGTGGGACTATATAGTGGACTTTATAGTGAACTCAGTTAACTGACCGTTTGGCCAGATGCTCACTACTTTTCGACTCCCCATTGATCATGTAACTCTGCCTCCCAACACCATGCTTGCGCCATTTTATTTGAGCTCTCCTCGCAAAGCTTTCTGGGATATATCTGCTTGTCTGACCATGATGATCGCTACTTTTTAAGGTGTATTGTCGGAAATTTCACGTCCACTACTCTTTCATTCGCTAGACACTCGGACACTCATCTAAAATGGCGTGATCACTATATAGTGCCCTATATAGTGATTAAGTGATATAGTGATCATCTAAAATGGCATAATCACTATATAGTGCCCTATATAATGATTAAGGCAAAAATTCAGAGACAGTCTATCTCTCTGATTTACTTAAATGTACGGAAATGTTCTTCCTGTAGTTGGGGCAATTGCAACCCTCAGTGATAGAAAGCATTTACTGTACAGGAGCAACCAGACATTCTGAGATGTCAATCATGTTAAGCACTAGGATGGGTCAATCAGATTTCAGAGGGGTCAAGGCCCCCTGCAGCCCTCCTCTAACTCCACCTCTAGTTCCAAGCTGCTTATTTGCAAAGCAATTAACCCCTTTCAACTGTATTCCTACTTATGTTAATTCAACAGATAACAACTGGAACTCTTACCGGCCGGTTATACTCCCGCAGCAGTGTGTCACAGTGAGCTTGGCGCAGATATTTCTGATTTATGCCCAATATTGAAGTGTGGTCTGCGCTGTGTTATTCCAAGCTATAATGCAAGAGGGACAATCATGAACTAGCTGTGGGTCTAGACACGGCCGAGGCACTGAGTTTGTGCGACAACGGAGAGACATGAGGGCAAAAAACAGCGGGGATCCATGTGGGAAAAGGGTCCCAAAGTTCTTGGACACCTTGCTCTTCTAGCTGGTCCATAATCACAAGTCGTTTTCCACAATGGTGGTCACACAAACAAAACAAGCCGGTAAGGTACCAAACAGGAAATGGGCACAGTGTAGAGCGGATGTTGATTTGATCGATCAGAGGCCTCCTTTCTGGGGTCACCTACAATTTTGGAGAGGTGTAGCAGAGTGTCTGCGGCAGGGGCGGGAGGTACATTTGCATTCACTGCAACACACACGCAGACCACCTAATTTCTGAGTATAAATCAGCCTTAAAAGGAGGTTGTGCTTTTGCTTTTGATGGGCTCCATAGCAACCTATTTGACTGTATCCAGCTGAACAGGCTGGTGTTACTGGTAGCTAAAATTATTTCATACAAATGATAAAATAGTTGCTCAACTGCATGAATCAGATCTTAAAAAACAGAGAACAACCTAAAACCATTAAAACCAAACAATATCCTAGCAAACAATTTGTCACTAAGACTTATGGGGTCTCAGATATTACACAATTTGCCATATATATCAGCATCCTAGTTTAGGGATGCTAAGGGTGTATAATAAAAAAAAAGAAAAAGAGAAACAAATTTTAAAGTACCGTACTTTAAATATACATTGTGGTTTAATGTTCTTGCACGCCTTCAGTAGTTTTAGGGGCGGCTTTAAGAGACCACTTTCCTTTTCAATTACAGGTTATATTGAAATTCAAATCTTTGCCTTTCACATAATTACAGCAATATCTTTCTTGGTTTAAATCAGGGGATTTGCTTTTATTCAAGGTTTATTTTATGTTAATTCGATTAAAAGCAATTTTACTGATTTAAAAGATACAAAGGAGCAGGATAACAAAAGGGGTCAGAAATGTTTTCTGACCGTTTCTGTGTTTTAACAGATTTTCTCCCTAGCTTTTGCTGGTACAGACTGCTTTAAAAGTACTGCCTTGTGCTCATGAATACAATAACTATTAACCAGTATGTGAGGAATGTCTGGACTGTACGTGCTGTTTGTTTATATGTATAAAGAGGGCAATCAATAAGCCCCCTTCCAAGTCAGTGAGTAGAATGAAAAACAATAAATAACTGATGCACATGCCCTGCTTCCACTTAGTGTGTACGTGGAGGATGTGCACATAAAAAAAAGGCACAAAACTAGGTCTGCATGCTTTTTGAATAGGCTCCATCACCATAGAGATACTGCATACTATATGAGTTTGGTTTAAGAAACAAAAATAAAAAAATAACCATCACGATTATGTTGATGTATAAAAATCGTGAGTGTGCATCCATTTGGGTGCTCCAGTGTTCCACTTGAACACAGACAAAGGGTCAGGGATTAGTGCTAGTTGTGAAATAAAAAGGCTGTTTGTTTGCTTGGGTTAGCAGGAATCAGCGTATTTGTTTCTAGTCATCTAGTCTTGTTTCTAAGCACTTCGTTTTGTGTGAACGGCTCAGCATGTTAACGTCAGTATGTGACAAAAAAGAAAAAAAGAGGTCAAATATAATAACATTGAGCCTCTTTGTTATCAACAACCTCAAGTGGTGATGCAACAAGCTCCCCTGCCTCTGCAGAAATGATTAGCTATTGAAGCACATTGTAGGTTGTATAAATGTGAAATGTTTAAATAGATATACCGTACGTTAAATATTGTGTTGTGAAGCATGAAAGTCCTTTAACAATCTTCAGCATCCAGTTTTTTGTTGAACCCCAAGTTAAAAGCACAACAGAATAATAAACAGTTCACTCTGCAGGACTTGTAGATCTTTTCTCTAGGCTGAGCTCAACATTGTATGCTCATTCTTGAGAAATCCCTCCAGACTCCTGTCTTTTATTATGTAAATGACTCTCTCTGCTGAATTCCTTTCTGTAAGCAAAAGATAGACCGGGGTTCTTGTGCATTAATTAAACAGTCATTACGAACATAGCTTTATGGGTTTTCCTGGTATAATGACATTCCTGTGCTCCACATAAAGACAAAAACAGCACAAACAAATTAAATTATCAGCAGACGATCAAAAGAATGCTTACGCTGATTTCCCTTCACCGTCCAGCTTAGCAGCATTGGCACCTTTTTTAGTAAGAAGGGACACCAGTTTGTCCACCTCGCCATGTTCCACAGCAGCAAGGAGGCGCTCGTCGTTTTTGTTCCACTCGTTGGCCTACAGGAACATTTCAGAGAATCAGGATTAGCAACCAGAAGGAAAAATAAAAATATGCCAATCACAAAGATGTGATGTACCCCCCCAAACTGTAATAGAAGCATAGTTGATTATGTTTGAGTGAGCACAGAGTGACTTTGGGTCATTTCTGATTATCATTGAAATTAAAAGAATCAAAGCAATTTGCACAAACACTACATATGTCAAACAGTAATAATGCAACAAAAAAAAAAGAAAAAATCACCCCAATGTTTATCTTACGCATCATTTAGTCCCCACATTGTTCTTTATTGTGTTTAAAACAGTAGAATTTCAAAATACAGGTGTTTCCATCAATGCTTCCTTTATGCACGCTTTAAAGTATCACCTTAGAAGATGTCAATGGAAGTAGCAACATTTTAAAAACTTTTAAAAACTTTTAAAAAGTTTTAACGCTCGCTTGACATACACATATACGTACATACCTACATACATACACATATACATTAATATATACACATATAATAGCTTAAACAAATTAATTAACATATGATGCACTTTGCAACACCAAAGCCCAACTATGTTTGTTTCAGCACATGCTTATCCACTCTGGCAGCTGGTTTCAGAAGTAGTTGGTTTGTTTGTCATGATGGGACCCCTAACAGACAAAGAAGCTAGTCGTATCCACTCCAGACAAAGCAGGATTGGGCCTCAGAGAGAACAAATGTCACTTCCCTCTGCTATGGCATGCAAACACACAGACACGCAATATTTGTTTTAATAATTGGTTGAGCAAACACATAGACAGGATCCAAGAAAAATATGCACAGAACGACAACATACACAAACCAAACGGCCACATATTTACAGCACTGTTAGACCAAGAATACTGAGAACATCTATTGGAAGCTTTAAAGATGATTTGATTGAGATCTAATACTAAATACATGCAGATTTAATGACATTAAAAATTGCAGAGTAAGTTTATGAGCAGACCACCACAATGAATCAAGTATGATTTGGCAAGGCAACAAAAAGTACATTAAAATATTAACAAAACAAAGCAGATAGAAGAGAAAATGCAACTGAAATACTTTATGAGGGCTGGTAAAAGAAAACTGAACTCTTGGCCCGCACGCAGCTGGCAACACATGATCATTAGTCAGCTCTCCCTGCAGCCACCTGTGCGCATTAGTCTGCAGTCCAGCATTAGTCTGCAGTCCAGCATTAGTCTGCAGTCCAGCATTAGTCTGCGGTCCAGTATTAGTATCTGACCTGATAACCTATTGACCTACACGTGGAAGGCAGTGGAGCTCTGGCTCCATTAATGCATATGGTATGACATTCAAGCTTATTTTAGAAAGAGCAATATGCCAAGTTATCACTACAGGGTGTAAATAGCCTTTAGGGCAAGCACCCAAGTGCTATCACTGCAGTACATTTTGTATAGCTGGTGGAAAATGCAGGACTATAATAATCCCCCCAATCACTGGAACAGCTGAAGTAACCACTGAACTCTGTTGTCTAAGACTAAATAAAAATGATATGTGAAAATCTTTAAAAGAATATCACACTGAACATTTTACAGAAAACAAAAATATATTTTGATCAGAACTATGCTGTAAATCCCCACTGTCAAGTAAAGAGGAGGATCTATGATGCTGTTAACTGTTGTGGAGAACTTCTTTTATAAGAAAGGATAGAAAGACTCATTCTCATAATTAGTCACTAAGACTTTAGTACAAAATTCCCTTATTAGCCAACTATTAGGAAAAATATTTCCCAAAATATTTCCTTACACAATGGAATTTCCTTTTACAAGTTATCACATTTGTTGATACTCTGACAAATGCAGGAGACAGAGATAGGTGATTGTTAAGTATTAACTAGGTACCAAATAGCTTATTTACCTCAACAGCTATTGTTAGTGCTACACTTGTAAGACTGCATGGTATAACTAACTTCTTTTGGTTAAAATAAAACTGAAATGATTCACTAAATATAATCATAATGCTCTTCAGTGGCAAATTATATAAAAGGCAAAGGTTAAAGATCTCCCTTTGTAAGCTCTAAACTTGTCAAATTACATAGTAAAAAAAGCTTCCCTGAATGCAAAAGGGAAATATAAAATGTTAACAGCAGAGTTGTGAAGAATTGTGTCATCAATAGATTGAAACAATTTGAAACAAAAAGCAACATGCATCATACAAAAATACATGATTCACCACTCTTTGATACATTGCCTTTTATGGACAGTTGGACTATTTTCAAACAAAAACACAACTTAAACAGAAAAAAGGGATTCTTTAAAATATAAAATAAAGAATCATCCATCAGAAAAATTGGTAAGCTATGAAGCAGAACACAGTAGGAGAACGTTTTTAAAGAAAACATCCCATGTGGTGTAAAGGTTCAGATTTCTTGTTTTCATAAAACCAGAATGAATTTCCCTCTCAGTCTGTCTACAAGTCCCATGATTTTTTCTAGTCATGTGTTTTTCATTTACTGCATGAGGCATGCTTCATTAAAACTACAGAAAGTCCTATAAGAATAAAGAACATGAAAAGAAATAAGCACATTTAAAGATATCCTCTGGGACAAAAACAAAGAAACATCAAAGGAGCTCTGTTTACATTATTCATTTGCTCTAATTGAAAAATATGCAATTGTTGAGCAGAGGACAACGCTTCCCTTATCTTGTGTTTTTGGATACCAGGAAGGGCAGATCAGTCGGCTATAATTGAGTGCCTTGAACATCAGGAAATGGTGACAAGAAAAACACCCTCAAATAAACAATGGACTGATTTACAAAGCAGGTTATGAACTGTTAATATGTACAGCTTCTTTACTGAAGTTCTATAACATCCTTTGCCATAACCTAACTGGTTCTGTACCTTGTACGGCTCCCAACAATAAACAGTCCTGAAATCCTTTGATATTGCATCTGATCCTGTAAAGTTTACACAAGCCTGTCAGGAATAAATCAATCTTAATCTTCTCATTTCCCTCAAAGTATACTTTACTTTGCCTGTATATGTAAAGCTCCCAGACAGAGAGGGGACTTGTCAAGTTGCCTTTAATCAGTTCATGGTGAGACTTCAGCTTCCAGGGAAGAAGGAGGGGGTCAGCCTATTGAATTCAAATTCATGTGAAAAATATCATTTACATTTAATACATTGAAATGGGATTAAATAAGGACATAATTGGTTTTCGTTATTATCCAAGTGTCTTAAAAAAAATATCTGAAATGGAATGATAATACTCAGAACGGTTTATTTGTAGAGTCAGCCACTCAAAATCGAAATGAAGACAAATAGCATTACTATGCTGAAAATATTTCTCCATAAAGAAGGAACAACGCTCCTGGTCTCAAGTACTTCAGTAGAGATTTTCTTACACGTTCTCTTCTAGATTATTTCTTTTAGGTATTTTCTTACTTTTTTTTTTTTGTTTTTTGTTTTTTTAAGGTGATGAGATAGAATATTTGTATTACATTTGTGACCTCTAAAATGCCAAGGCTTTCAAAGTAAACACAGGAAAAAAAATGGTAAAATTAAAAGACACAGTGATATTGGAGAGTCAGGGCAGCTCAGCGTGACATTGACATCACTCGGCCACATTGCAGTTGACAAGTTTAAGTGGAGCGGAATGCACTGCTCCACTTTCGGCCACATACAGAATAAAAATCATCTCTGGGGCAGAAAAAAAGAAAAGAAAAAAAAAATCATATACTGGAAAAACAACCAGCAGAACTCTTAAAAACAGGGTTGAACTATGTCATCCATATTGTCATCAAGAAGAAATATTGCAAACTCATTTTCTTTTTACTTTCAAAAGAAAAAATCTGTATTTCAAAAACCATATAGAAGACTTAATTACTAGTAAAATAGTAATATACAACCCATTATTACCCACAAATCCTAAGAAGCTGATGTTAATACCAGGGTTTACCAACAGGAAGTAAAACTCCCGTAACTTTGCTGCTGTCAGTCCTTTTTCCTCTCGCCCAGTCCACCCTCCATGCCTCTACATCAGTCTTTTTTACTTTTTGTCCTGCAGTGAGTGTTTACATTGGAATCGGGTGTGTGTTCCCTTTCTGTCCTTAGCCTAACACTCATTAGGACACACAAAGAGTGAGCCGATAACACTAAGTGTTTCCTGTTTGCCAAGGCCTAAGGGGTGTCTGCGAGGACAAGCAACATAGAGCCACTGAGTAGAAGGAGTGAAGAGGCGGTTTAAGAGTTTGGAAAGACATGCCGAAAGAAAACAGATAGTGGAGAGGTTTAAATTCTAATGTTTACTGTTTGTTTATTTCTTTTAAACCATCTGCTTTCTTGTTTGCACTGACCCTTTAACTAAAAGGTTAACAGCTCTTGAGAGATAAATATAATTGTGAAGTAGAAGAAAAACACACACTTTGCTTACTTTTGCAAGTAGAAATATGAGACGTGTGGCGTCCATTTGTAATCTCACAAATGATTAATCGCAATGCAACTAATTGCATTTAAAAACCCAACCTATCGGTAACTTAATATCAACTTTGCATTGTTTTAAGCTGATGGGACTCTGATGAAGAACAAGGAACACAGAACACAAATCAGGGGATTTAAAGCAAGGGTTAGGCCATAAAGTAAATTCCAAAGCTGTAAACACCTCGGGGTACAATGTCCGAACTATCACCTGAGAGTGAAAAGAGTATAGCTAGCTTAACATGACATGGTCATTCATCTAAACTGATAGGCAAGAGCAATGACAGTGTTTAGTGTACTAATATATATATATATATATATATATATATATATATATATATATATATATATATATATATATATAT
>NW_015150718.1:1006566-1008019 GCF_000732505.1 Cyprinodon variegatus | reverse complement strand
CCTCACTAGAACTATAGAAAGTAGATCAGACGGCTGATCCAGACGCTGCTGCCTGCGTCCTCACTAGAACTATAGAAACTAGATCACATCAGCTCAGTTCTACACTCCTTCCTCTGGCTCCTCGTATCTCAGACTTTAAAATCCTTCTGTTGGTCTAGAAATCACTGAATAGATCTGTAGCAGAAGGTATTGTCGTTAGTTTCCCCCCCCACCCCTCTCTAACCGTGTCACGCAGCGCTCAGAAAACAAACGCCAACACGCGTGCACATGGGTGCCGACATACGACACCGTCTGACACCCTGGCTTCTACGCTATCTTTAGCCCTGAATGGAAACGTCCAGCAGGCAGACGGAATCAAAGCTGGGTTTTCACGCAGCTGCAGACGGTTTTCTAAGGAGCTGCTTCTGTCAAAGCTGGTGAGGATGAGGAGGACAGGATGACTTCGCAGAAATCACAGCAAAAGGCTGAGAATGAAACATCAGGGAAATAAACATAACAACAAACTGTGCAGCTGAAACAGTTTATAAAGTCGTAGGGAAATCCTATTTAAATGTCAAATCATTCTGGCCTAAACATAGAACATATATAAATGTTCTCTTTATCAGACCATTTTGTCCCAAAATTTTGAAAATTTCTATTTAAAAAAAAAAATGTCTTAAAACCATTTTGTTTTTCGTTATCTTCTGCAGGCCAGTTAGTTCTACGTCAGCCTGAACACCTAAATTTGGCCAATCATATACCTTCTTCTCAAAATATTGTGATGACGCCTTAGCTCCATGACTATTTAAGAGCCTTTGGCCCTAAATCCATACGTTCTTCCAGGTCACATGACCTGGCCAATGACGGTGCGTCTTTTCTCAAATTACATATTTGGTATCTTAAGAGGGGAGCCCCGCTGACAGCATTGATAGTGTCCATCGCTGAATATTGGCCTGAGGAATCATTTAAAATAACCCGTGTCACAAAGTCCACAGTGTGCCTTTAACAAAGCGCAAAATGCAGTTTTCAAATTGGAAATTAAAACTTAAGGTCGTAGGGAAGCGGCTGCTCCAACTGTTGCGTTTGCGAATTCTCCCAGTGGTGCCCGACTTTACACGAGTGAATAAAGTGAATGTGATTGGTCGATTATCAAGAGGGCGGGATTGTTGTGGTGGAAGGTTCGCAAGCCCATTTGATTGTGTCCGGTTTGTCGGAAGCATCTTGCTAACCAGTTAGCATCTTAGTGCTAGCAGGTTCCCAATGGGAAATTCCATTGGGACCAAGTAGCACTAAGTTGCTAACCAGTTAGCATCTTAGTGCTAGCAGGTTCCCAATGGGAAATTCCATTGGGACCAAGTAGCACTAAGTTGCTAACCAGTTAGCATCTTAGTGCTAGCAGGTTCCCAATGGGAAATTCCATTGGGACCAAGTAGCACTAAATTGGTAACCAGTTAGCATCTTAGTGCTAGCAGGT
>NW_015150718.1:1001078-1003040 GCF_000732505.1 Cyprinodon variegatus | reverse complement strand
CTTCGAGCTACTGTATAATGGCGTGTTGGCAGCGTTTTGTGACGTCAGTTCTCCTCCAGACTTCATCCCCATCATAGGGTGAGCCAGAAGGTGAGTGATGGATCCTCCCTGCGTTCACGCCCACCACCAACACACTTCCTAGCAGACATGACGCTCAATCTGCTGCCACCAGAAACCTGCTTTCTTTCTTTTTGCTGTGCGTTAATATGAAGTTAGGCTGTTATCGGAAGTTGCAAGTAAGCATCTCTGCCTCTTCTACTGTGCATTTAGGTTCACTGCAACATCCAATAATTAATGTTTAGGATTATGCAATGTAATTTAATGAGAAAAGTAGCAATATTTTAAATGTGATTGTTAAACGGAGCAACGATCCAAATCTTATTGTAGAACGACGAGTAAAACAATAATTCAAAACTATATTTCCAAAGTGCATTAAAAAAAAATGACTTACAGTCACTAACTCCATTTAATCCAGTCCAATAAACCCCCCCCGATCACTTCCTGCATTCATTGCACTTAGCTAATTGGCAGCCGCTGTGAAATTCACCAAAGGGGAATTAAACAGTAACTGTTCATAAGACCACAGCCTGTGATCAACCAAACTGGTGCTTTCAGTTTGCCTTGGAAAACATGACAACAAGCAAATATTGCTGAATAACGAGGTCAGCGAAGCAGCTTTCCATGAGAGCAAAGTGTTGAGCAGCATAAGCTGCAGAGCTATAATTATTGCAGGAGATGGGATCTGATCTGCCCGCATGTACAGAGAGAGATTATGGAGGGTTTGCAACCTGAGAGACGACAGGCTGGGTAATAACACGGCCACGCGGCCACACGCAGGACCGGCGCTCAAACGCTCGCCTGCTACAGACTCACAGGGTTAAGGCTCCTTCACACGGCAAAAACAATCCAGAAATTAACAAAAATATCTCAAATTAAGTTCATTTACCCTTAATTGGATCAAGTTAATAAGATGATTCACCAATTAATTAGATTTTCTATTCTTAAAATAAGATAATTGGATATTATGCACTTGAATTAAGACAATGCGATGGTTTTTCCTATTTTAATCGGAGCGTTAGCATAAAGCTGTGGATAAAATCATCTGCTAAATGCATAAACATGATTGTCTTGTTCCATTTGTAAAGTGTCTCACTAACTTCAATTTATTAAAAAAATGCATTTATTTTCAGGAAAAATTACTTTTTTAGATTTCAACTTTTGCAGGGGGGGGAGGGGAGCCATATTGTTGCAAAATTCTTTGCAGGTTTCTGGAGAGGTGTGTGTCTGTATCTCCATTTGTGTGCAGGGGGGTTTGAACATGTGTAAATAAATCTGGAAATGTGTAAAACTAATTGTGTGATTAATATGAACTAATATTAGCTTCTAATGGAAACATCGTTTGTAGCAGAGAGAAGCTTTTATATTTCTCTGGGTTCGATTGTTTGCGTTCTCTCCACCAGCTGCAGCTTTCTTCCAAAAAGCATCGATGCTCCGCTGTAATTTCTCTGAGCTGCTGCTGTTTGGCATCAGCAGGACAGTTTGTACCAAAGTGAGGACATTCAGCTGGCTTCCTTTCTGCTGACGGACAGGTTTAGGAGTGAAGCGCTAATGGTTAGCGTTAGTTATGCACTGGTAATGGTTAGGTCTGGGTAAAGGCAGAGAAAGGACTGGCTACATAAATCAAGGAGAGAATGTGGGAATGTCTCCAGGCGTCGCTCTGTGATTCACTGGCGCCTGTATAGGGTGTGTCTGCCCCCCCATGACCATGTGAAACAGTATATATTAATACACGTTCTTTTTCTACTAGCTTTACGGTCTGGTCCGTTAGCTTGCTTAAAGATGCTGTAATTAGAGTCGTCACTAAAGGCTGCAGCTGATGCTCCACAAGATATATTTACCTAAAATGATCAATCATTTAGAGTGCTGCAGAAAAAAAGTAACAATTCAACTGAGAAAAAAGAA
>NW_015150718.1:996225-999617 GCF_000732505.1 Cyprinodon variegatus | reverse complement strand
CTAATCTTTAACAATAGTTATCGCTGATGTAGGTTAGCATTAGCAATCAGTTACTGTTTGCTAATGCTAAAGCTATTAGCTAATATTTAACGATAGTTATTGCTAATAATGGGGTTAGTATTAGTGATCAGTTAATGTTTGCTAATGCTATTAGCTAATCTTTAACAATAGCTATTGCTGATGTTGGTTAGCATTAGCAATCAGTTACTGTTTGCTAATGCTAAAGCTATTAGCTAATATTTAACAATAGTTATTGCTAATAATGGGGTTAGTATTAGGTGATCAGTTAACGTTCGCTAATGCTAACCTTTATCAGTAGCCATTGCTAATGTTGGTTAGCATTAGCAGTGCTGACTTAAAGAGGCGGGGGCTCAGAAAGAATGTGGAGATTACCGCTTTTCTTCTGAACAGGTAGGTTAGATGTTTGCTAATGCTAAAGATTAGCGTCAACAGCACAGAAGGAGAACGGGTGAACAAAAGTTCACCACTTACCGGCCGAGTTAACATGACTACAGGTTTACCTAAAGCTAATCCTGGGAATTAGAGATGCACTAATCCAGGTTTTTCCTGATCCAATCTGATGCCGATTCCTGGGCTGACTGTATCGGCGAATAATAATGCTTCTGTTGATGCAATGTCAGTGATATAAATTGACACAAACATTTAAAAAAGAAATGAACACATATAAATCATCAGTAGCTGTTCTGGATTTTCAAAAATTACAATTGGATATATTATATACATGATTATACATTTATGATACCCATAACTAGACTGTAAAAATAGGGAGGAAGATTCTGATATAATAAACCTAATATTGCTTCAAATTTGTATTTCTTAATTTCAATCCATATCGTATAACATTGATTTTAACAAAATAAAAGCCTTTAGAAAGACTAAAAGATCTCCCACAGAATCCTGAACAAAGATACGACAATAATGTTTAAAATCTTGAATGTAGCATAAAAAAAATATGTTTGCCTTAAAAAACTAAACACAATAACAGTCAGTTAGTAACAAAAGCTGTGATCAAGGTCTGTAAACTTATTAAGCATCAACTGAATGTTTTTATCCTCATTATTAAAGTCTTTTACTAAACGGAACAGAACAGGAACCTTTTGGTCTAATTGGAAACAAAAGATAAATTAAAGGGAGAGATATATATCTATCATTAACAGGGTATGTCGCTCTGAAATACTGTCCGACTATTTACCTTCCTCCCAATGTAGCGGACGCTAACTTTGAGCTAGCTCTCTGTTTTCAGTCTAATTGACCAGTCAGAGCTGGGAGAGAAGTTGTTCAGCTAGCAGAGCTTTTAAACAGGCGGTTCTGGTTCTGATTGCTCCCAGAGGATCGTTAGAACTTGGATCCATGAAGGTCATGACCTCATAAAGCTTCTCCATCTACCATGCTATCTGCTAAATGCGGCGTGGCTAAATGTTTAAACTGAAGGAGATTATCTGAGTTTCTATTTTCTGAAAAACCACAGAAAGTTCTGGATTAAAGAGTAGAAATAATCTGGACCGGACTAGGGCTGAATGATTTTGCCAAAAAAAACCTTAATTGCGATTATTTTGACTAAAATTGAGAATTTTTTTTTATTTTCCATTGCATTAACCGCAACCTTTGTGTGAAAAAGTGTTTACTTCTACTTTATTGCATGGATCTGTGTGCTAGCTGTACCCAGGGGGATTTAGCATCAGGCTATACTGTACAAGGCAGGTGCTTAGGGCCCCAAGTTCCTGGGGGCCCCATAAAACTCTGTTTTCATGTATGGTTAATACAACTATTCCTTATTTGTGAACATTAATTATGTTTTTGATAAAAATCCTTTTTCTAAAATGCCATCAGAACGCTGATAATATTAAGTGTTAGGGTTAGGCCAGAAAACAAGGTCTAACAAGGTCTATCCCAGTCTAACGTTGTCTATCCAGGTCTAACGCGGTCTATCCAGGTCTAACGTGGTCTATCCAGGTCTAACGCGGTCTCTCCCAGTCTATCCCGGTCTAACAAGGTCTATCCAGGGCTAACGCAGTCTTATCCGGTCTAAGGTGGTCTATCCCAGTCTAACCCAGTCTATCCTGGTCTAATCCAGTCTAACGCCATCTATACCAGTCTAAGGTGGTCGATCCCAGTCTAACGCCGTCTAACCCAGTCTATCGTGGTCTAATCCGGTCTAATGCCGTCTATACCGGTCTGAGGTGGTCTATCCCAGTCTAACCCGGTCTGTCCCGGTCTAACGGGGTCTATCCCGGTCTATCCCAGTCTAACGCGGTCTATCCTGGTCTAATCATTGTCTATCCTGGTCTAATCCGGTCTAACGCCGTCTATACCGGTCTAAGGTGGTCTATCCCAGTCTAACACGATCTATCCCAGTCTAACCCGGTCTAACGCCGTCTATCCCAGTCTAACCCGGTCTAACGCGGTCTATCCCAGTCTAACCCGGTCTAACGCCGTCTATCCCAGTCTAACCCGGTCTAACGCGGTCTATCCCAGTCTANGTCTAACCCGGTCTAACGCGGTCTATCCCAGTCTATCCCGGTCTAACGCGGTCTATCCCAGTCTATCCCGGTCTATCCGAGGACATAGGCGGATAGATGTTATTTTAAAACGTGTCCTGCTCCAAAGCAGGAGTATTTATTGCCGCAGGAGCGGCTGCCTCTAAATGCGGAAACCCTGCCGCTGCGCTGCGCCACTCATCCAAAGCAACAACATGTAGGAAAAATCAAACACAGCAAAGAAGGCGGCCAAGCAGCACAGATATAGTCCTACCAGATCGGTTATGCTGGGAGGATCCAGCTGCGGCTCTGCTGTAGAAAATCCTCCTGCCGGAGTAAAGCTCAGAGAAGGAGAAAGATCTCCTCCTGCCTCCCAGCTGTAGAGTAGAGGAGCTGCTGCTGCTGCTGCTGCTGCTGCCCATAAATACTGCAGCCCAACATCACAGGCTGCGCTGTTATCGCGAGAACACCTGCTGATCTCGGGGGGCCTTAATGACACAGCGCTATGGTGAAAAGAACTGCTTATGATTCAGGAGCTCTGAACTTTCTCCACATTTATCAACACATTCAAAGAGAACTGGATTAAAAATGACCTTTAAAATCTCTACCTTAATCTGGGATTATATTCCTCCCCACATGTTCTCTAAGATAGGTGCTCTAAGGTTTGTTTGGCTGAGTAATTATAATTCAATTCAGTTTATTTCTATAGCACCGATTCACAGCATGTCAGTTCTAGAAATAATCTAGTTAGTCATTAATTCATCGTTAACTGAGACTCTAGAACGACCTCAGCTGGCAGAGCGACCCGCTTAGAGCTACAGGACTAGTGCCACTGATTTTTAAACATTCTTTCAGTTTAACATGGGAAAATCTCAGAATTCTGACTTTTATACA
>NW_015150718.1:985614-996047 GCF_000732505.1 Cyprinodon variegatus | reverse complement strand
ATTTATTATTTTCATTATATTACAGCTTTATTTCGGTGAAATTATGATTTTATTCTCGGAATTCTATGACTGATTGTTGCAGATTTGATATTATGTCTTTGTTTTTTTATTTAAAACATGTAAACGCAAGTGTACTTAAAGTATACCGTATGTTCAGTTTACTTGTGTCCTTATCAATGATAATGTATCAGGTATGTTACCTATACCTGTCCAGAGGTAAGTATCAAAGTACAAATACCTCGTTACCTTTAATCTATAGTTAGATAGAGTTGGAGTTATTATATTTTAGACGTTTTTTTCCTTCTATTCCTTACATTTAAAAAATAGAATCATTAGTTTTGTTTTATTTAGGCACATTTTCATGATGGCCTGTTGGTGTTTAAAAAAACATAAAAACCATCAAAATAATTAGTTTCATCCAGACGATTTATTTCTTTTAACCTGTTGCTCACCACGTACCAAAATAAATAGTTTTCCAGATGATGCAAAGCTAAATGTGACGCTGTTAGCATTAGCTATAAAACTAAGTAAATAAAGTCTAACGAAGTTTTCATCCAGAATAGTAGAAAAATGTTCCTTTAATAGAGTAGAGCAGTTTTTCCTGCAGTACTTTTACATTTATACTTTAAGTAGTTTTAAAAATGCTACTTTTACACTTTTACTGGAGTAAAAAGCTGAAGTTGATCCTCTAACTTCTATAAAAGTGTTTTTAAACAGCAGGATTTATACTGGAGGAATAAATATTAATACTTTTGAAACCTTTGTACATGTCATAGTAAAAGTCTAGCTAAACAAACACCCTCCTTATAATTATCAAAACTATGTATAGTTTGGATTCATGTTTTTGAGTATAAAAAAGTGCAGATCTGAAGATTAGAATTAATTTAATAATAAACTTTACAAAAAAAATATAGTTCTTTGGACTAAATTAGTCTACTTTCTTAATTTGAAGTATACTTGAAGTGATCTTCCAGGTTTACTTTATAGGGCTGAAACAATTAATCAGATTATTCTTGATTAATTGATTATTGAAATAATCATCAAGTAATTTAGTAATCGATTGTTAACTGGAGTGTAGAGACTGTAACACCTGCCTTTAGCTGACAGAGCAACAGTCTTAGAGAAGGAATTATACCAAAATAAAAAATAAAAAATGAATATTTTGCATTTAAGATTTAAAAAAACATTTTCATCCGTTAATCTGCTCTATAATCCAGAACTCCTTAGCGGGAAAGTTTTAGTTTACCTAGTTTAATTTCATAAAAAATCTTCTTATCTGATTATTCATTGAAAAAATAATCCACAGATTAATCGATTTGCAAAATAATCGCTGGTTGCAGCCCTACTTATAAAATACTAATACTAATACTGATAAAATCTACTATTAGCATATATTTTATCAAGATTATGTCACTCTAGCAATAGGATGTTAGTCAGTAAAGTTAAAGGTTGATTTTAAGATATTTTTAATATGTGCTTCAAGAAACTTTAAGTAGACTTGAAAGTAAATTAACCCCTTAGGAGCAAATTGCACCTGAAATTCCATCTGTGAATTAAAGTTCAGCTCCCGAACTATAAACTGGAAATACAGTTGTGTGTATCTGTGTGACAGGAAAGCATCGAGGAATATTTTCCAGTATTTTAAATGATGATTTATAGGTGATTAAACAAAGAGAAAATGTTCCAACATTGAAAAACACCATAAAGCCCATTAGAAGCTCTGGGTTAACCTCAGACTTTATAGATCTACATCTAAACTAGAACTAAAGCTAATCTGGACTGAATCAGTTGAAGCATGTTTGTTCCAAAGAGGTTTTAGTGGGCATTGAGCTAGAAGGAAATGGGATTTTAGCACAAATTTCAAAAAAATGCATTATTTCTCCTCATCAAAGGGAATCTGTTCAGAAAAATATGCTGATTTCCATTATTGGAGACCTTCTGCATGAGGCGAAGTCTTTGCTCCTCAGATTTAGCCTTTAGTTCACTGAAATCTACCAATAATATCATCAAACTGAATAGAAAATAAGAAAAACAGAGCTGGTTTATGGAACGCATGCCGGTTACATCACCTGAAATGGTCACACAATGACCTCTGACCCCTTTTTGGAAAGGTCTGAGCCTCTAGTTTCCAATGATGGTGGCCATTAGTGGGCGGGGCTAAAATGGGAGCCTAGGTTGAAGTTCAACTAAATAAACTGATTACTGGCCTAAATCCGCCTACGATACAGCCAATCAGCTTTGAACCACACCTCCACCAAAGCCAATCAGCATCCAGTTCATCTTAAAAGGCCTCCGATCCACAACTGGTCTGCTACGTAGTGAGCAGGCGGCGGCTGCGCTGTGTGACACCATTTCCACCCCCCCTCCATCCCCTCCTCCACCATCGTAGCTAAAGCTTCATCAGAGCGTCTTTCCTCCTGGACTCTTACTGCAGGGTTAGACAGCAGACCTCCATGTTGAGCCTGGTTCTGCCAGAGGTTTCTTCCCAATGGAGAGTTTTTTCCTCTCCACTGTCGCTCCATGCTTGCTCATCATGGACAGGTTCTCTCAACCTGTGTTATCCAGCAGGACTTCCATCTTCCAGGAAGTGAAGCTCTAGTATCAGCTCACGCAGTCCACTGGATCTCCCCATAAAGCTNAGCCATGCTAACTGTGTAGGGGCATTGATAGCGATGCTAACTATGTAGGGGCAGTGATAGCCATGCTAACTGTGTAGGGGCATTGATAGCGATGCTAACTATGTAGGGGCAGTGATAGCCATGCTAACTGTGTAGGGGCATTGATAGCGATGCTAACTATGTAGGGGCAGTGATAGCCATGCTAACTATGTACAGTAGGGGAAGTGATAGCCATGCCAGTCCAGGGACTGATTGCAGTTCTACTGTAAGTTGCCTTGGTCAAGGTCAATGACTGTCGAACCTGACATGCAACAACCATACCATACATATAGCTTTAGGTTAATAGACTTTATTAATTAGGCTATGTATGCTTCCAAAAAAAATAAATAAATAACCCTCCCCCTTCTTTTTTTATTTTTTTATTTAACTACTGGAGATAGGATCCCAGTTTTCTTCTAGTAAAGGTTTGCAAAGGTTGACTTTAGGATGCACTAGTCTCCAGCAACATACGGGATGGCGCTGTTTTTGCATTTAATCGCCATCCCATACAGTATGTTGCTGGAATCTGAACACTCAAGAGGATTTTCTCCAAACATAAAATCCCAGTACATTTAAAAGCAAACAAGACCCTTAAACAGAGACTACTGGATCCTAAAGAAAAAAACAAAACAAAAACCCAGGCCTAAGATGAGCAGAGTGGTGTATGCAGTTCAATGCAGTGAGGAATGCTCTGATCGTTATATTGGAGAAACCAAACAACCTCCCAACAGACGCATGGCCCTACACACATCCATTCATCCATTATCTGACACCTCTGGACAAGACTTGGCGGTAGATATACACCTTATGGACAAAGGACATTCTTTTGAGGACCAGAATGTTCACATCTTGGACAAAGAAGACAGGTGGTTTTAAAAGGGTGTGAAGGAAGCCATTTATGTTAAGAGAGAAATAACAAACCTAAACAGAGGACTCTAGTCTCTGTTTTCAATAACCTACAACGCAGCGATAGAGTTGATTCCTTCCCGCTATCATAATCCTAATGGCCATGCAAGAGCCCTAGACAACTCACCTGGTCAGCCAGGTCAACAATGCCCCTAACGACTAACCACTTTCAGAGGCATAGAGTAGTATTGGGTATTGCAGGCTAACAAAGACTTCAAACGACTCCCCATTCCTAAGGGATGGACCTGTTCTTCTGGTTCAACGTGCATGTTTTCTAAGCCGAAATAAGGCTTTGTTTGGCTACTCTATAAAGCTTGGAACTCAACGCATATTCAGACATTTTGAATTGAAAAAGCTCCCTGGATGGAAAGCAAACTGTCTCCAAACTTGGAAAACAAAGACCAGTGGTTTGTAGTTTTTTTTTTACTTTTTTGGAATGACTATGGCCTTGATGACTTAGAATCTTCACCAGTACAAATAAAACATACACAATAAACTATAAAGAAGCTTGGTGATTTTAAGTATTTATTGGATCAAAAATCACTGCATACATTGTATCACTCATTAATATTTTTACTTACTGTTACTGGGGCAGAAGTTACAGAACTCCACTTAACCCAACAGTCAGCTTGCAAAAAAAGGGCAATAAAATAAGTAATTCTTCAGTTCTGTTAAAGGCCAGAGACAAACAATGTGCTGGTTCATACAAACCTCCATGATGAGCAAGCATGAAGCGATGATGGAGATAAAAAAAAAACTCCTCTTGGGAAGAAATCCCTGGCAGAATCGGGCTCAACATGGCGATCTTCTGGCGGACTGGCTGGGGATTGTGAATGCAGGAAAGACCAGAGGAATCATCAGATAGAACAAGGCAGCAGCTGTGAGAAGAAAGGGTCAGATGGAGGTGGTGGCAAAGTTTGAGAAGGGGATGGAGGAGAGTTAAATCAAGGTCATCTTAGTTGAAGTCAGACATCACAAGAACTGTTTCTGTACAGGGAATTCTGAAAGATTAAGCATTCTTCTCTGTTCTAGCGTACAAAATACAGTGACATATTTCTGAAAAACATATCATTTAAACTTCTGTCAATTTTTATATGAACATTATTCTTCGATTTTATCAGATGTTCACAAGCAGTCAGTTGATGCATTCTATGCATCCTCCTCTTCCTGTTGCAGTTGAATTAGGAAGTCTAACTGTTTTGCCCAAGTAGTAGGTCAGGATAATCTTTGGATCAGACATGTTTCTCTTCTCTTTCAAAATAAAAGCACTTGAACACTATGCACAGATAATTTCCACTTTATAAGTGGTAAGGACCATCTTTAACAGGCCGCATGAAGGAAGCAACAGATTTGGCTTCAAAATCTATGCCTAACTCCATGATAAATAAACTGTGACTCATAATAAAGATAAAGCAGTGAAAGTTTAAATCCTAGTTGGGTAGAGGAGCAAAGAAGGTTAGATAGATGACGGGCACAATTCTACTGACAGAGTAGATGAGCTTATGTTACCCCTACAACCACTGAAGGCGTCCAAGAACCACAATCTAAAGACAACCCAAAAACTGATTCCTGAAAGCAAGAACCCTGCACTGGAAGAGATGTGTGCAAGCAAAGGTATGCATGCTTGGTTTTCAAACGAAGAGAGAGGAGGGGCATGAGACAGGGATCGAAGGAAAATATCAAACAAGCCTCGGACAAATACATCTTACCTGAGAAATTCAGGGTCAGGGACTGCGAGGTGAAAATGGAGGAGGAGATCAGAGGGAATACCTCCTTAAATAACCTGGTTGGAACCAGATCTAACATACAAGTTGAAGGCTTACATGAAGACAATAACTTTGCTAACTCTGAAAGTTCAGCTGGATCAAAGCAGCCTAAATATGGTTCAGATCTACGGCTACCTCAGATGCTGCCTCATCTTCCAGAGACAAACCAATCATAGTTAGAGGAGTGCTAATAGTTTTATTTTCAATAGAAATAATCTTATTTATAAAGAATTCATTAAAATCATTACTGCTAAGAGCAGGTGGGATGGATGGTTCAACAGAGCTATGGCTCTGGGTGAGTTTGGAGTTTTGTATTAAAAAGATATCTAGGATTATTCTTATTCTCCAGCACTATTCGGATCACAGTTATTATAGTGACTGCAGACACATTTCCACCCTAGCTTAGATGTACATATCAATTTAAGGTATTCCGATTGAGCCATGGTTTTTAAACTGGAATAATATCAGTGGACAATTTCCTGTAATCCAGCTTTTCCATCAGAATTTAGGGTGTACAAGTAACAGCAAGTACAAAGGTTCCTGCTTGGGACTTCAGTATGTTTACAAGGAAATGCAACTTAATGGTTAAAAAATGTACAAGTTAAAATGTTTGTAAATAATAAATAATAAATAACCCTTTAAGCCCTGGCCATAAACAATTTAATACAATAAAAAAAAATTTGAAAACATGAAATGGGAAAAAAAATGAATAAAAAAAAAAAAACAAAAAACAAAAAAACAAAATCTGACAAAACAGCAAAGTTACGCTCAACTTTTTCCATCCATCCATCCATCCATCCATCCATCCATCCATTATCTGACACGCTTGTCCCGCGTGGGGTCGCGAGGGCTGCTGGTGCCTATCTCCAGCAGTCCACTCAACCTTTTTCTGATTAAAATATTTTTAAAAGCTAAATTTCTTTAATGAATATTTACATTTACAAAAAGTGTTCATATAACAATAATGCAACCAAATTAATTTCGTATTAAAATCTGTTAAATAAAAAAACATGGCAGAAATGTTCATGATCATGTCACAAACAGTAAAGCAGGGTCAGGTTAAGGTGCAGTATTAACTCTTTAACATCCTGCTGAGCACTCATCAATATAGCATCCAAAATTAGAATAAATATGACAAAACTTCAAAGCTAACCAACAGGCTAGTGGGAAACAATATTATAATAGAAGTTAAAAAATACAGTCAACATGTCAAGTATAGACTATGTATATACTATCGCTGGAAGAAAGGCTTAGTTATGAGCCGTTGAGGGGGCACTAACCTGACACACAAAGGGATTAGTTTGAATAAATAATAATAAAATAAATGACCCTTAACATCTTGAAGGGATGCTTTCCTTCAGCAGAAAAAGAAACAGCAAGAATAATCTGTCAGAGTCTGTGAGACAGGAATAAAGCTGGGACCCATAAAGCTATACTGCAAGTAAGGGAAATGTTTGTGTAAACGCTTATAGTTTTGTTAAAAAGTGTAATAATAGCCATTCAACTAACTTCAGTATAATTAGCAAGGCTTTTAAATTGATCTTTAGGGATGTTCTTTATTCAGTTTGACTCTGCAAGAAATTCTTCACCAAAAAAATAATGGGAACAGACTTTGCAGCTAGCATTGTAATGCTGGAGTAGGTATGCTGCAGAAAATAAATAAATAAATACTGCCTCATGGTGGCTGAATACAAACACAAAACATGGTTTGTTTGTATTGCGGTAAAAACCAATAAAGATTCATGTATTCCTTTGCTTTCACTTTACGGTTCTGAAACTTCAAGTTTCTGATTTTAATGTGACAGAATAACAGGAAAATATTTTTAAAGGCTCCTAGGCAGTGAATATAGTAAAACAGCAGCAACGGTTCCTTTTAAGGCGTCCGCTGCAGTCTCCTTTATCACTAGCTGAAATGCAATGTCAATACATAAAATACATGAAGAACAAACAGCACGGCTGCTACGTCCAGGTCTATTTGCAGCCAAGGAAATGAAGCACATGCCGGGTTATGTATAGATTTAGTGTAGACAGGATGGGAAGTGGGCTGATGGTTTGGGGCAGATGCATGATGTGAGTGATTGTGCACATCTGAGGAACCGTCTGTCGCCATCAGAGAGAGGGCTACAGAGGTGACCAGCATGCGGGTGAGAGCAGGGATGCAAGACCCTGTTGGAGAAAGCCATCTGGTATCTGACTGACAGCCAGCTTCAAACCTCCCACATCAAACGGACGATCTTCCACCAAAATATGGGCAAATCCTTCATGTGCAAAAGCTCTCAAGCTAAATCTTTACAAACAAATGCTGTAGATGTTTCACAATAGTTTGTTTTCATAGTCCTGTTACAGTGTTTATAAATGCAATTAATTTAAAATACTTTTTTTTATTTCAGTTTTTTCAGATAGAGTGCTACCAAATGCATCTTCAGTAATCTGAAAAACAAGGTTGAAAAGAATGCAACGTAGAAAAAGATCTGAAAAACAGAAAATAAAGAAAAAAATTCTAAAAATAAAGTAATTTATAAAGTCATAAAAGTGTTTTGATACTTTCTGCAACTATAAAATCTGTAAAAGAAAAAAAAACGGCTACTCTAAAAATCTTTTTTTGACCAAAACATTTTTCAAAAAATTTCTGGATAGCATTTTTTTCTTCAGATTTTTCCAAAACTTGTATTTACTTGCAACAATAATGGAACAAATTCACTCCATAAACATGTATTTTGGTAAATATTTTTAAAGAAAAGGCACAACAAAAAATGCTATATGTGGAATGCTTGGCTCTCATCCACATTTAAAATTCAATGTGGACATTTTCTCCATAAGCAGCAGAGGGCGCTAGATCTCCTTTCCATCTAAAGTCCATGAAGAATTGAAAGTTGTTCTGACTATAATTCAAAAAAACATCCCAGTTACCTACTTTCCATAAGCATTAAGTAAGATTTTGGAACTGGATCCGATATTTATTAGTTCTTTCTCTCCAAATTCATTCAGGATGAGAGGAAAGGAAAGCCTGTTAGTGTTCAGGCAGAGCAGCTTTAAGAACATGTGGTTGGTTTAGCTTAATGTTCATTATTGTTAGTTTTTAAAAAAAAAAAATCAACAGCTGTCAGTGTTTTGCATACATCCAGGGGTGGTAAAAAAAACCAAACAATTTTATTAAAGTAAGAAAATTACTAAATCTTTTCTTATTATTATTCAAGGGAAATCAGAAAGCAATAAACCAAGAAATTAAGACTAAAAAAGGTAGTTGGGAAAATGGCACCTCAAGTACGGAATAATAGTTGACTCATAAGATTTAGTCTGTTTAATCAGAGAGAGAGCTATATGCAAATGTTGCAAAAAAAAAAAAAAAAAGAAATAAGAAAAAAATACAAATATTATTGATTATTTATTTCGAACACTTAATAAAGAGCAAATATAAGTAAATTAATAAAGTCAAAACAAAACAAAAAAGAAGAAAAAGAAAAAACATATGTACATACCATCATGTTCGAAAAGGAGTAGGAAGAAGTACTAAAACTTATTAAATCCTACCCCTGTTCTATATTAACATCTACAGTACCTATGTTTAAGCATACATACATATCTATATATATACACACACACACATACTGTACATACATACACATACATATATACATACACATTCACATACATACCTATACATTATATATAAACACATACATACTTACACATACACCCGTATCTCAAACACATGCACACATACATGCATATACATACACACCCACATAACTATAGACAGTATACACATATCTCTATCTACATATACGTACACATATATCTATACATATCCATATACCAAAAACCCTTATCTTTCACACTATTTTTTTCTTATTATTTCATCTCTCTTGACTTCTTATCGATTTTAATTCATAGTGGCAGAGCAAGTTATATTACCCCTCAAGCCCCCTCCTCCCTGTATCTTGTAAAAATCATTTGTTTATATTTGTATTTAAACTGGTGGATGTTTGGACATTGCTTCAAATCCATGCTCAGTCTGTTCCATAGCCTCACTCCACTATTTGTTATACAAAATCTTTTCCTTGCAGTTCTGTATCTTTGAATCTTAACATTTGTTATCTCCCTTAAATCATACCCCCCCCCCTCTCTCATAAAACAAATTTGTCAAGTGACTTGGTAATAGCTTATTTCTAGCTTTAAATAGAAATTGTGCTGTTTGGAATTCTATCACATCATAAAGCTTCATGATTTTACCTGAATAGCCAAAGTTACTCATGGTCGGTAGAGTAATTAGAAACAACTCAAACAGGAGCATTTATTATTATACATAAAGTAAGTATAAAAAGTACAGTAAAGTACTACTAAAAGTCCATTCCTTTCTTACTCAATATATGCTGTTAATTTTGATGCCTGTTTTTCAGGGCGATGCTATCGTCTCTTCCTCCGTTTACACGAAAAAATGACAACTTTTACACAGGATTTAATATAAACAGGATTTTTAACAAAGGAGAAAAAAATCACAGTAAATGGAGGAAGCTATATGCCTGTGCCTTCATCTCAGAGTTTTGCTGCTCAATGCACTACTGAAACAGATATAAGAAAAAATATCTAATATCAGCCAAAAATATCAACCGTCTGATGTACCTCTAGTTAGCAGCCACCTCTGGCTCCATCTGTCAGTATTAACATTAGCTCAGTATAGGTCTGTGTGAAGTTGTTGAAGATAGAGTTACCTGCACTTGACAAAGTCTGAAAGGCGTGATATTGTGGGATGATGATGGCTGCTTGTGTCACACAGTTGCTCCCGGCATGTGGAGTGTTACCCGTTTTACATTAGCCTTGTAACTGAATACAGTGGGTATTTTTTAGTCCATGAGGCAGACACCCTGTCTACTTTTAAGGCTAGGCTTAAAACCTTCCTTTTTTATAAAGCTTATAGTTAGGGTGGCTCAGGTTATCCTGAGCTATCTCTATAGTTATGCTGCTATAGGCTTAGACTTCTGGAGGACATAGGGACCCCCATTTCATCATTCTGCTTCATTCTCTCTCTGTTCTCCTATTCCGCAGAATCTGTTAGTTCAATCTCTAATGTTCTGCTCACTCTGCGTTTCCTCAGATTAGCTTT
>NW_015150718.1:983837-985267 GCF_000732505.1 Cyprinodon variegatus | reverse complement strand
GAGGGATTGTATTTGAGTCAATGAGCCAATGCAATCAACTGGTTTCCTTAGATAGAAAACTTTGTATCAATTTGACTGTATGATCTGGTTGAACTGTAAAGAGCGTTGAGATGACATGTGTTGTGAAGTTGGCGCTATAGAAATAAACTGAATTGAATTGAATTGATATGGAGGTAAAAACGTCAAATGTTTAAGCAGGTCAATAATGCAAGTAGGACTTCAGAAATTCTCAGTCTCACTCGTCCTCTGGCTTATTCTACCACCAGTGTCCGGGCCCCTAAGGAAGAATACTCCTTTTCCAGGGTACTCATCCAAGCGTATGTTGATTCACAGCATGAATTCTTCTGCCGGGGCCCAAGCGCTTAAGAACTTATTTCGTTTATGTCTTCATCTGCTTCCATCTCCCAGTCAGAATGCTCAGTGTGATGGATTTTAGAGAGTCAATGAGCTGGTTGAAATATTTTGAAGAATATGATTGTGTTACTTGTATAAGTAAATTGAATATTTTTTAAATGCAACTTTTGTCTGTGTGAGTCTCTCCCCGGGTTGAGAGAACCTTTACTTTATGGAGTGGAGTTTGTTCCAATATTGTTGAAGGGAACAACACTGGAACCATATGGTGAAATAAAAAATAAGATAAAAATTTAAAAATATACTTTATTTTTTAAATTTTCTTTACAGATTTAATATTTCAAATTATTATTATATATTATTTCAGTATTGAGTTTTATGATTGCTATTTTTCAGATGGTGTTTTATAGATCGCTCTTTTGATTTGTGCATCACATTTACCAATAAAATCTTACTGCTAATGTTTATGCAAACCAACACTGTGACCTGTAAAATGCAATTTAAAGAGAAAGCAATTTGTAAAAATTCTGTCTGAAATATAGAATATAGCAACAAAAGAAAAACAAAAATGTGAAAAAATACATTAAAATAGTAAAATGAGAAATACAATGTTTTAAAAAATAAAATTTGAGAAAACTTTAAAAGTTACTCTCAAACGTTTTTAAGAAATTGAGAAAACCTTTACCTAAATATAAGTAACCAGGAAAAAGGTAACTAAAATAAAGGTTAAATTTACCTAAGCAAATTTTACTGGCAATTAAAAAACACAAATAGTTTTCCATTTTGCCTAAAATGTATGGAATGAATTTTGTTCTTCCTCCAAAGGAAAGAACGCCAGTTAAACTGAAAAGAATTTATTCTGTAAAACAACCTTGAAATGAATGCAATTCCTGGAACAAAGAAAACATTTTACAAGATCAATTTGTTAATTGCATTTTTTTCCAGACTTTTACTTCCGAAACATGTTTTTTTTTTTTTTTTTGCTTACAATAATTATGGAGCAAAATTCCAATATTTAGAAACTTTAACTGCAAATGATTGAAAACAAATGATTCCCATATGTGTGTGAACCCCCCTCA
>NW_015150718.1:963559-982950 GCF_000732505.1 Cyprinodon variegatus | reverse complement strand
GTGTTGAAAGTGTTCTGGAAAATGTGGACCGGATCAGGGAACACTGGCGCAAAATAGTGGAATGGATCGTTTCAATCGGTGAAACTGGAAAATACGGACCAGGTTTTTTTTTAAAACTGGATCGGCAGTCTGGATCGGCATTTTTACATGCTTTGCCGATACGCATTTTTTTGCCAATATCGGCGTCCGATCCGATACGTGGATCGGATCGGGACAAGCCTAATGGTGACATCATACAGCATTCAGGTATATTAAGATGACTTGCACCAATCATACTGTCATGGTCTTGGTTCTGTTAAGTTTTCTTTTTAGCATTCAGTTTCACTTTGATCCATGTTTCTCTTTCTGTTCTTATTTTGTTGGTTTAATTCCTATTTTGTTGGGTTTTCTGGATATATTCGAGTTCTTAGGTTTTCCTTTGGTGCTCTATTGTTTTGGTCTCCTTTTCCCTAGCTCCCTTCTAGAAGCCATTGTCAGTCAATCAGCTCAATACTCCAGTCTTATTCCTCCTCCCATATAAACTCTCCCATTGCAGTTCCTCAGTGCTGGTTCCCAGTCCTTCCCTGGCTGCTTGTGCATGTTTCCCCTGATATCTCCATGGTTCTGGTTTGTTTTACATTTTTATGTTGGATTTTTGGATTCCTGCCTCTGGAGCTTAAACGTAAAGATGGTTTGAAATTCATTCCTTTCAAATACACAGAGTTACTCCTCAAACGGCATATTTAAAAGAAGCTACTGTATCAGGCTGCACAATTTCAACCTTGAAAACATATGAGGATTCGGCAAATGTTAAAAAAGGTGTTATGGAGTGGATTTTGTTCCAATATTGTTGAAGGGAACAAGACTGGAAACATATTGAAATAAAAAAATTGAAAAAAATAAAAATGTGAAATTTTGGGTCAAAGAACTTCTTAATCCATAAAAACTTCTAATTTAACCTTCTTCAGATTACAATTTTTCTAATATTATTTTTGTTTACTTCTCTTTTTTTATTGTTTAATTAATTGGTTTTTACAGATTTAATCTTTCATAATTCTCTTTCATATTGAGTTTTGTGAATAGCTTTTTTATATTGTGTTTTGTAGATCACACTCACACTATACTGGTTTTTACATCACATTGGCCAGTTGAATGTTGCTGCTACTGTAGCCTTCATGCAGATCAATAGAAACTGGGATCTGTAAAATGCAATTAAAAGTCATTTGTAAAAGCTCTGAAAAATTGTTGGAATTTTGGATTCCTGTCTCTGTTGCCTCTGAGAACTCATTACATTTTTGAAGAACACACCTCTGCCTCCTTGCCGCTGCATTTGTGTCCTCAAAACCAGAACAAAAACCTGACACATGCAGGGCTTCTGGAAGAGGAAGTCACTTTTAAACGTTCATTCAAACAGAATGTAGAGAAGCTTAAAGAAACCGATCCTTGCTTCATAAAGTGTTTTTATTTTAAAGGATAATGGAATACACATCTAGTTATATTTGTTTTTTCCAGTTACTCTAAAAAAAAAGTATAAGTTATGCATTTATTCAGGAACATAACATAGTCAACATCGTTACTGCTTATTCAGATCACATCCCACAGCATCTTCTTTCCTCTGCTGTGTCATTCTCTTGGATCGCTGCTGTATCATGCCCCATGTGACGTTTCAAAAGTCTTGCTCTGTGCCAGAGCTGCCTAAGCTAATTAAGTCAGTCTCTGGAGGCTTTGGATGCAGGACCAGGCATATATGATTATCACTACCCACGTCTTTTCATGATCATGTTGGTTATAAAACTGTAACCTGCTACTAATGCATCGCCACACTAATGAAATGTTTGGATCTTCCAAACTGAACAACTCTGACATTTACAGAGCTTCCACTGCGCCGTTATGCATCATGGTCAGGGGGATTTTCCTCTTCACATTCCAGCTGCAAGGAATAGTTTCTTTGTTTCCGTTGTCGTCCCACTTTCTGTTTAGTGTGTGTCTCATAGATTGCTTCCTGCTTTCATCGCGGTGACTCTTCCTGGCACTTCTCTGCTCACAGGAGGCTGCAGGAGTGCAGGGATCTTTGATGTTCTTTCCAGCATGTGGTGGGCCTTGACAAGCTGACTCTGCCCGCTGCCCTTTGCCTCCGAGTCCTCGGGTAAGCTTGTCTCCATCTGTGTATAATCCTCCAGCTGACGTGTTGGATTGGCACTGATCCTCTTGGAGGTGTTGTTCTCTCCTCAGCCTCAGCCGCCTTCTCTCTACCTCAGGCTGGAGCGCAGTCAGGTTGTTGTGTGATGCCACTACGTCGTGTGCGGCCTCAGCTTTGATTCTGGCAGAATGTAAAGGAGGGACAGCAGCCTGAATCCCTCGACCCATGACGTCTTGCAGCTGCTTGTCTAAATTCTTCTTTATAGGGTTACGGCGTTTCACATGAGGTCTCGGCATCGTTGAAACAGAAGGACACTCAGCTAAATCCATAACCTTCTGCCTGACAATCGGCATTGGCTTACATGCGACATTTTTCTTCACTATCATGTCTGGCTTAGAGCCAGCAGGTTTCACGTCTAGATGGATCAAGTGCAGTTTTTTCCTCTGAGCCTCTCTCACCTCCTCTGGCAGCTCCAGTGGGGTGAGCTTGAGGGGCCGTCTCAGTGGCTGGTCCTCAGCCAGCCTCTCTAAGTCATGCCTGGGGGGGTTAAGCAGCAGAGAGCCCAGCTGCGTCATGGCCTCCTGGGTCGGTAAGGACGGTGTAAGCTGACCCAATGACTCCCGTCCATGTGTGCCTGACATATGGAGGCCAGGTGTATTCGAGTTGCGGCTGTTTTTGTTATCTTCTTTGATGTTCTCACCCGTCGGATACAGCATGGCATTTTTATCATTGGTGGTAAACATTTTATCTTGTTGCACACGATCCTAAAAAAGGAGACATTGGGGAATCATTAAAATTTTTTTTTTTTTTTCCACACGATCCTGAAAAAGGAGACATTGGGGAATCATTAGACATTAAAACTGTAGAAAAGGAGCTTAAATGTAAAGATAGGTTGAAATCCATTCCTTGCAAAAACATAGAATTACTCCTGCATTTAAATGGGCATATTTAAAAGAAGCGACTGTATCAGGCTGCACAATTTCAACCTTAAAAAGATGAGAGGATTCAGCAAATGTAAAAAAAAAACAAAAAAAAAAACGTTCCCATGTTTAGATGATAAAGGTTTTATGGAGTGAATTTTGATCCAATATTGTTAAAGGGGACAACACTGGAACCATATGGTGAAATAAAAAAAATAAAAAAAGTGAAATTATATTTCGAAGAACTTCTTAATCTAAAATATTTTTTTAACATGACCTTTCACAGATACATTTTTTCATTATTTATATTTATTCCTCTTGTTTTAATATTTTTGAAACCGTTTCATCAAATTTTTATTTTTAAAAATTTTCTTTACAGATTTAATATTTCGTATTTCTATTTTTCAGATTGAGTTTTATGAATTGCAATTTTTTCATATTGTGTTTTAAAGATCACACTCTTCATTTGTACAATACATTGACCAATATAATGTTGCTGCTAACATTCATGCAAATATATAGAAAATTTGATCTATAAAATGCAATTTAAAGAGGAAGTAATTTGTACAAATTCTGTCTGAAATATAGAATTTTGCAACAAAAGAAAAAACTTAGATCTGAAAAATCAGCAAAGTTACACCTTTTTTGATTAAGAAATCTTTAAAAGTGTTATTTCTGATTTGAATATTGCTTCTTTTTTTTCATTTCCATAAAAAAAAAAAAAAGAACACTTTCAAACCAGAAATGCTGATTTTAAATTTGGAACAACATGGACATTTCACTCCTTTCAGTTCTGAGGCTCACTTAATGTCGGAGATGGGAAGTAACGAAGTACAAATACTTCGTTACTGTACTCAAGTAGATTTTTCTGATATTTTTACTTTACTTTACTACTTATTTTTATGGCGACTCTTCTACTCCTTACATTTTTACACAAATATCTGTACTTTCTACTCCTTACATTTTTAAAAATTGGCTCGTTACTTTAGTTTTTAATCAATTCAGTGGAATTACCGTTATTATTTTTCACGTCATCAATACCAAATTCAATCTAATTGGATGGGAATCTACGTTGCATTTGACGCACCACTACAAGATGAATCGACAGATTCGGCGGTATTCATTGGCGGCAAATCATTGCAGCTTGGTGGCGGTGGCGTTAGCATAGTAGCATGGACGACGAGATGATTGAAAATGAACACAACGGAGATCTAGTCCTATTGGCAGACATCCATTTAAAATGTAGGCAACGGCATGAAAAAAGTGGTTTCTACTTTTACTTTTATACTTTAAGTAAATTTACAAGCCTGTACTTTGTTACTTTTACTTGAGTAAAGAAGTTTAATCAGTACTTCCACTTTTACCAGAGTATTTTTTAACACAAGTATCTGTACTTTTACTCAAGTACGGAAAGTGAGTACTTTTGCCATCTCTGGTTAATGTATCCAATGATAAACTTACTGCCCTGTTTTTTGGTTTTTTTTTTTCTGTGCTTCTTTGAAAGAAAGAAAAAGACATGGTCCCCACCCTGGCCCCATGATGAATTTGATATAGAAGTGCAAGCGGAAGCTGTGTTTACATCCATAAATCTGCATTCAGTCTTTGCTGGCTTCCATATAAGACAGACTTAGACTTAGACAGATTTTATTTTGTCACATGGTACACACAAGTGTGTACAAAAAATATTTCGTGAAGCACAGCTCACTAGACTTTTTCATTCTTTAAAGTGCAGCCTTGATTAACGTAAGCAGCAGTGATAAAAACACTAGTGAATAAAAGTGTATAGTTACAGTTCCAACATTCAGGGCTTTTTTTTTTTTTTATAACTCATTTTTTTAAACATTTATCAGTCAAATATGACCATCATCCATTGTTTACATCAATGCATTCTGATTAACCTCCAAGATTTACAGTCCCGGTTATTGAAAGTGTTACTTTCATAAAAGCAAAGAAAACATCTTCGGTGGTAACTCTGCCATGCTATCCATCTTCTCACCCAGAACAATAAACTCCACTGTTACGAGGCGAGTAGTCAAACTGAGGTCTTATGATGATCTTTCATTTTCTACCCACACATATGACAGTCCTGTATTGCATACTCACCGGTTTGCTGAATACCTCCTGCTTGGCGTGTTGCTGAATCATATTTTCTTGCCTGGAAGAAGAATGTTGCTGCTCTCTCTCTGTTTTGTTTGGACTGGGCAGCATGCAGTGGGATTTAGTGGGATCCTTAATGGTATTATGCAGATTAGGGTCACACTGCAGCTCTGTGATCTCCAGCTTGGCACCAGGCGGTTTGCCGACTCACCTTAGGCCTTGTTGAGATAATGTTTTCATTACCCGCAGTGGGACTGTAGACCAATATGAAATGGATGGCAACCAGCTGTTTCAATGACAGTGAAATTTAAAAGTTTGCATACCTATTTTGCATATTTTTGGTCACTAGATGGCGCCAAAAGCCTCTTGTGTCTGCTGCTTTTCCACAGTGGTGGGGCTGTGTTGCCTCATCATCTCTTCATATGTAACCCAGCCAGCAGTTAGCAAGCTGGAGGAGAGCTGAACAGCAATGCCCTGATGTGTGAATTTTATTTTTAGATATTTAAATATCTTAGGATACAGTTTTGGCCCAAAGCTAGAATGGTTTGAAAAACTTACTTCGAATCCCCAATGCTGATTGCAGCGGTGTTTGATTAAAAAAAAGAGATGCTTTTATGTTATCTTCTGATCATCCAAGCAGAACTGTCCCAGGGGCGCAGCCGATTGTTAAAAATTCCCTCTGCAGCTAGGCAACCAGCTTGAAATGCGCTGGAAGTCACTCTCTCCAGCGCTGCAAGACAAGAGACAGTCCAGCAGCAGATGGTCTGACCCCCACAGAGCCCTGATCTAAACATCAAGCAGTCCGTCTGGGCTTACATAAAGAAGGAGTTACACAGGGAGCCTCCATCCCCAGAGCTGTGATCAGCTCTCCACAAACATTCAAACAAGCTACAGGATGTGCCTCAGATGTCTAAAAAATGGGAGCTTTTCTAACACTTGCTGCTGTTTTCAAGTTAACACATACAAGACAAGTTAATTAAGTAACTTCTATGTTATTAGGAGGCAACACAAGTTAATGTCTAGACCACATTTTGATGTTTAGATAATTCAATTGAGTGGATTTCTTCTATGTCTGAGCTGGAAAGGGACAATGGTCACTTGGTGGTATCATCTGCATATTTTTTTATGATTCAAACAAACATATAGGGGCTTGATGAAATATTCACACCAATGTGTGTGTTGTTTGTTTTTACTTTAAAGCCATAAAGTGTAGTCCTGTTTCTCTGACCGTGACTGGCTGGATGTGCTCTCTTCATCCTCTGACATGGGAGCTGCCTTGGAGCTCGTCTTCCTGGCTGTGTTTCCTGGACAGGGCCTCCTTTTACAGCTGCTTTTTGTATCTCTGCTTTCGTCTCCTTGAACCCCAGTCGGCCTCAGCAGATGGCCGCTCACATTGAGCCTGGTTCTGCTGGAGGTTTCTTCCTGTTAAAAGGGAGTTTTTCCTCTCCACTGTCGCTACAAACATGCTTAGTGTGAGGGATTGCATTCGAGTCGATGCGATCAACTGGTTTTCCTTAGATAGAAAACTTTGAATCAATTTGACTGGATGATCTGGTTGAATTGTAAAGTGCCTTGAAATGACTTGTTGTGAATTGGCGCTATAGAAATAAACTGAATTTAATTCATTTAATATCACTGTTGGTAATTTGCACGATAAACCGAGACATACTCATACATGCGATGTATGACCATCATGTTTGTATGTAACCTGGAACAAATGCCCAGAAGGCTTTTAAAGCACGGAAACCTTCAGCTGTTCTAAATCCAGATTTAAGCCGTCTTTGTTTAAAGTAGCTGTTCACTGTACAGTCTAAATACTAATAGTTAGGTTTCCTGTTTAACTTTCATTCCCTTTTGCTTAATCATTGTGCACTGAAAAAAATAATGTAACCACTTTTGAAATTTACTTAATCATATGTAGTTTTTTGACACATTTATTTTGCTAAAGTAACTACAAACGCCAAAAATGGTTGCATTATTTTTTCAGTGTATCTTTTTTTATCAATCATTTAATCTATTTTCCTATTTTAGTATCACTCTTATTCTCTTTAATTATTGTGTTGCTTTATGCCACTGGAGTGTATATTTTCTTTCTTTCTCATTTTTTTAATCACTGAAATGTGCTTTATAAATACACATATCTTGTATGTACCTGAGTAGACAGGTAACAGGTATCCTGTTGTGCATCTTATAAACTCCTCAGTAACTTGTTGGTTAACTTAAAAGACGCAAGATGAAGTCATCGTCTAATTTACATACTAATTTACATTCTGAATTCCTCCAATTGTTTTTTTTTTTCTTTTATTATTACAATTTGCTGTCTGTCAAAGCAGGGCAGAGAGATAGAGTCGCTCGAAGTAAGAAATGTGGGGATTTTAAGAGTTTTTTGAGACTTTTACAGAAAGAAGAATAAAAAAAATCATATAATTCATTCATTTAGTTCCAGCTCCATAACAATTGGTGGCATAAATCCACCATTTCTTTTTTGTCATCCAGCAAAAAGAAAAAAAAAACTGAAGAATAAGAAAGCAGCAGTGCAAAGACACATGGAGACTGGGAGGGGAGAAAATTAGGCTGCAGACTGAAAATGCAGTTATTTTATGTGATAAAACTGTGTCATTTAAAAAATATTTTCATTATTTAATTTTGCAATCTAGGGTGAGATTAGCAGCACAGCTTTGCACATTTCATTTGCAATCTGGAGTGTAAAGATTTACTCTCTGCTGCAGCGCAGGTAGCCTGCTCTGCATGGTGACAACAGACAGAAAGAGAGGGAGGCTTAAGATCGGCTCACTCGGGAGGAGAGAGTTTGGTGCTTTTATGTCCCCAGAGTCTCCACTAACAAAAAAACAAAGCCGCTAGATTTGACGCTGGGAGCTTTTTTGAAAAGAGGCACAAGAGGCGATTGAAAAGATGCTAAATTTAGCGACAAAAGTGCTAAGATTGCAACAGTTTTCCTTTGCAATATTGCTTTTTCCATTTACAAAAACTCGTTCTTTATTTAAAGCAATAATGGAATCAAATTAACTCCATAGCTGCAACAGGCTCCTTTGGTGGATGTTTAAAAAGGTAGAAAATCAGTCCTCTAAAGGTATTTTACTATTTATGATCCATCTAATAAACCTTTACTATATCTAAAGATACAAAGAGGCATCATAGAAAGACTTCTAACATTGCTTCGAGTTAAACTAAAGATTAATCCACCGCATATGCGTATAAAAAGAATGGCCTTAATACCGCCTGCAATCACTGCTGTTTAACTTTGATCAAATTCTGTTCCAGGCACACGTTTGTCAGACTAAATATCTTGTGATGGGAGTGATAAGGCGTTGATGTGATGTGTGCTGGCTGCAGGAATATCTACAGATCTTTATCACTCGCAGGCATTTCCATCAGTTTTTTCATGCCCCCATGTTCTTATAAAGAAATGGAAAGTGGTGCAGAGTGTCCATGCAATGAGTGAGACTGGTATTGGTGTGCAGTTTTTCCTGCTTTTCTAAAAAGGTTTTCCAATAATCAAAAAGATTTAAAAAAAAAACATCAGCTTGTCCCATAGCAAACAGCAGCCAACACCTGCTTATTGTTGAGCTTCATCATATCTCTGCTTCAGCGGAGACAGTCCTCTGCACAGCAGCTTGGCTCTTCTTACATGATCATTTAAGATGCAAAATTACAGGCAAAGTGAAGGCCCTCAACGCCCCTCTGCCATGGCTCTTATTGTGTTGCCGTCTGAGTTGCCTGATGATCATGGCTGACAGTATAATTACTGCCGTGTGGGAAGGGATAAAAAGGGATGCTGCTTGCTCATTCTCCCACCTAAACATCCAGCTGCACCGCTCGGACCACTGAAAGAAGGAGGGGGGGGCTGTTTGGAAGGGAGAGGCTCTTCAAACAGATGAAGTGACAACTTAGTCCTCACTTAATGTTTTTGGTAAAAGTAAAATTTACTTATTTATTATTTTTTTCGTTGTTTTTCCTAGGAAATAGAAAGCTGAAAGTAAATGCAATTCAAATATATATATATATTTTTTTAAATTCTAAAGCAAAATAAAAGTTTTTTGTCAACATTTATTTTCTCATCTATTCATATCTTTTATATTCATTTTTATTATTTCTCTTTTTCTGTGTGATTTTAAGGATTTACATTCTTTTTAAATTGTTATTTACAGACGATGTTCTTCTCACCTCTCGGAACGCTCCTTCCTCTGGTCTGCATAGACGTTGAATCTGGATTGCTGGAATACAAAGTTGTGTAACAGTGTCCCCTGGCTGTTACACAATAGGTAAAAATTCACAAAAGCAGCATCACTTACCCACTGGCTGCAGTGGGGTTTGTTTTGGTGCAAAAGAGATGGAAATGTTGATACCAGGGTGGGCTGATGTTAGCAACCTAACAAGCCATTCCAGGAATGACGTAAATGCAGGGGGAGGATAAAAAAAAGGAAATCGTTTTGGGCTTTTCTGGTTTGAACAAAGAGCCAAAAAAGCAAAATTAAAAATCTGCACTCAGGTTGTTTAGTAAATTATGATACATTTTATTAGTATACTGTATAAAATTTCTATTTCTCTAAGAGAGACTGGAGAAATTATGCTTAAATTTTCAATAACAATAGCTATACAAACTACAGCACACATTTAAATCACAAGCAAAAGTTCAATTCAGTTTTTTTATATAGCGCCAATTCACGACACATGTCATCTCAAGGCACTTTACAATTCAACCAGATCATACAGTCAAAGTGATTCTTTTTTTCTATCTAAAGAAAACCAGTTGATTGCATCGACTCATTGACTCAAATACAATCCCTCACACTAAGCATGCTTGTAGCGACAGTGGAGAGGAAAAACTCCCTTTTAACAGGAAGAAACCTCCAGCAGAACCAGGCTCAGTGTGAGCGGCCATGTGCCGAGGCCGAGTGGGGTTCAAGGAGACAGAAGCAGAGATACAAAAAGCAGCTGTAAAAGGCGGCCCCGTCCAGGAAACACACAGCCAGGCAGACGAGCTCCGAGTCAGCTCCCATGTCAGAGGATGAAGAGAGCACATCCAGCCAGTCACAGTCAGAGAAACAGGACCACACTGGAAAACAGGCCGATCTCCAGCATCTATAAAGAAAGGTGTTTATGGCAGCAGCACAGCTGATATGAAACAAGTTTCTTGTGACCGCCATGTTTTTCACATGTACCTGAATTATGAACTGCATATGTGCATATGCTTTCATGTGCAAGATGGGAATCATATATCAGCACGTGTGAAATGAATAGAATTTGTTAAGGATGTGAAATATGTAGCTATTCAACACACGAAAACTGTCCTTCACACATTAATAATATCTGTATGACATTCTTCTACATAGAAACTGTGTAATTAAATTTTAGCCTAGGAGTTTTGCATAGAAATATAACATTCAAGTCATATATATTTAATCCTGCTGGCAGATTAATATCTTTAAAAATCGTTAATTAGCCCCCTCGTATACCTGCTGATCAGCTGTTTGCATGTTTTCGCTGGTATTTCGATAAATCCTCTTTAGTAATACAGTCTGAGTCTTCAGGTTGGAAATCATCCCTTCCTTCACTCCAACCCTTTGCTCCCTCCTTCATGACAGGACTCTGACTGGGCCACTCTAAAAGGTTTGTATTACTTCCAATCAGAAGAAACATTAAAAAAAAACATTACAAGATTATTATCCTTTGTTACAAACATTAGCCCTGCAAAATGTGCCAAGACTTTGTTTCTGGAATTTAAAGTATGTTTCTTGCGGATAGAATTAATATTGTTTGTTTTACTTCTATTTTTATGTCTTTGCCCAGAAGCATCTTTCACTATGTTGAGTCAAGCAATCTACATCCAGCTGTCAACTTATATGTGGTAATTCTAATTAACTGACAAAAAAGCTCAGATCAAAATGTAAGCATAGAGTAACATACTGCTGGGAATGTTAACTTTTACATGTGGTGTGATGCACTTATGGCTGAATATAGCTACATGTTCTTCTCTAACCCACACATCTCAACTTGCAGTGTGAAATGACAGTCTGAAAGCAACTTTAGCATTAGTAAGAGGATAAAAAGCTGTGCAGTGGATCTGTTAGGTCCAAACTTTTTTGGTGTGGTGAACTGGTCTCCGATTCTGGGACCATTAAGCATCCTATTTCCCTGTGAATGGGTGAGTCACTTAAAAAGAATTTGAATGGCAGTTCTTTTTGTGTGGCTTAATAAATTCCATTCCCAAATCTTTGCCACGTACAGAATGAAGCTTATAACTGTATGAAGCCGGACCGAGGAGCGGCCTAATTAGATAAACTATTGTGGAAAACATTATTTGGTATAATAAACTCACACATCATCAATGATAACTATCCAAAGGATTCCCTCTGAAAAGGTTACATTTTTAAAGTCACCTTTAAACAAACAAATCGTCTGTCCACAAATCCATTAATGTCTGATTTTTGACCAGGATATTAAAATAGAAGAAAAACTTTAAGCGCTGTTTCTTTCAATTCAATTCAATTCAGTTTATTTCTATAGCTGTCATGATCTGGCCTGTTTGCTCTCCCTTAATTAGTCATTCCTTTCACCTGTCGTTTTCGCTCCCTGCCTCAATTATAATTTATTTCTCTCACCTGTTTCCTCTTGGTTATATTCAGTTCAGCCTGAGCATTCAGGGCCAGATCATTTCTTGTCTTTCCGTCAGTTTGTCTGTTCAGTTTTAGTTCATGGTTCATGTTTTGGATCCTGGCAGCCAGTGGAAAGAGGGTTTTTGTGTTTGTCTCGTCTCCTGATCGTCCACTGTTCCTCCCCCGTGGAGTCCTCTGGGTTTTTGGCTCAATATGTGGGGAGGTTCAGTTTTTATCCAGTAAGCCTGGCTCAAGGGAGGAGACCAGTTTAAAGTCCTGTTTCAAGTTCCGGTTCCTACGTCCTGTCTCGGCTACCCTCTTCCACTGAGCCTGCCTGTCTGCACCTGATCCTGTCTGCTCCTGTGAGCAGAGTCTGGGACCAGAAGCATGACCAGGTGGTCATGCTTCTGGTCCCAATCAGACTCTACTCCCTCCTGGGAGCCTGTGGATGCCTGGAAGTCTGGATCCTGCCCCCTGTTCCTGTTCCTGCCTGATCTGGATCCTGCCTGTTCTGTCTGTTCTGGATCTCTGACCAGGATCAGCTTCCAGCATGTCCTCTGGGACTGCAGCACTTGGGGACATTCTAGGACTGGACTATTAAACCAGGTAAGTGACCAACTCAGACAATCTTCTGTCAGATGATCGTGGTCACTTACCTGTGTTTCTCCCAATACAGAGTGTCTGAGATTGGGCGGTGCCCCGCCCCCCCGCCTGCAGTGTCCACAAGCCACAGCTTCGCTTTTGTTTTGTTTTATTTAATAAACATTTAGAACTTTCCTACTGACTGTCTCTCCTTGAATACTGGGTCCCTCTGTCCGCGGTTCATGACAATAGCGCCAATTCACAACACATTTCATCTCAAGAACATTACAGTTCAACCAGATCATACAGTCAGATTGATTCAAAGTTTTCTATCTAAGGAAAACCTTCGATCATTGACTCAAACGCAGTCCCTCACACTAAGCATGCTTGTAGTGACAGTGGAGAGGAAAAACTCCCATGATCTTTCATCATAGAATCTAGTAATAAACAGTCAACAGTCCCCCTGATAATGTAGCATTAATCAGGAATCAAAAGTAATCACAATCAAAACTTCACAGATCAAATGTTTTCAATCAGGACCACAGATTCAGCATTTCTTTTTTTTTTTTTTGTTGGTATAACCCTATTATGTTCTTGCAATTTGTGGCACCCTTTGCCCTGCATCACTCTTGCAGGGCAAAGCCTAGGGTCTTTCTGCATGAAGTTTGCATGTTTTCCCTGTGCATGTGTTGGTTCTCTCTGGATAATCCGGCTTCCTACTGCAGTCTAAAAACATGACTGTTTGGTTTAATTGGTGTCACAAAATCTTTTTAAGTTTGAATATGCATGGGTGTGTTGCCTTGTTACTAGGGTTGCAAACTGTCCCTTGAAAAACGGAATTGTTCTGTATTTAGACATAGAAGTACCTGTCCCGTATTAAGTGGAAAAGAAATGCACTTTGTCCCGTATTACTGTGAGAGTAGAACAAACAGTCAGTAAAAAGCTAATGGGAAATGAAGGACAACGGCATGTTAGATACAAAACTTATGGTAAACTTGTTTCCGGGCCCTGTCCTGCGTTGTGACTAATGATCTGACAACATATACCGGTATGTAACGATCTCCAGAATACCCTCGTCCCATTGGTCGAGCCAAGTGTTGCTCACAGAGAAGATAGCGGGAGACAACAGAGCAATACAGTCATTGCATTTAAGGCACAAATATGTTCACAAGTTTGATGTTGCACCAGAAATGTGCACTATATATTTATTGTTTTATATTAATTTTTACAGTTTGAAGTTAAGCAGGACAGGCTTGTGTTTAAGATACACCAAAGTTTTGTATTAAAGTGAATTGCTGGATAATAATTTGTTTTCCATGTGTTCATGTCACTTACATATATGCATCTAATTCAATGCAGATTTTAGTCAAATAGTTAAAAAAATCTTTTCACAAACAAAGGGGGGCTAAAAAAAAAAGTCACCACGCCAGGAGGGGTAAAGGCAATCGGGTCAGCTAACACGCAAAGGAGGTGTCCCTTTTTTTTTTCAAGGGGTTGGCAACCCTACTTGTTACAGACAGGCAACCAGTCCACGGTGTAACCATCCTTTTGCCCATAGACTGTTCACCGGAAAAACGATCTAGAAATAAGTAAGAATTTCTTAAATGAAGTGTATTTACCCTAAATTTGAGTAGGTTATTGAGATAGTTTGCCAATGGAATTAGTATTTGTACTCTTACAATAAGATAACTAGTTAATATGCAGTTGAAATAAGACAATGTAATATTTTAAGTGTAAATTGTCTTGTTCCATTGGCAAGATGTCTATTTTACCTCCTCAATCTAAGAACAAATACACTTATTTTAAGAAAAAATTTGTTAGTTAGGTTTCGAATTTTTCCAGTGAGATAGTCACCTCTATGACACTAATGATAAAAAAGTCCATAGAAACAGAAAATAAAAAATAAGTGAATAACCCGCTTCTACTTATAGTCTAGACTTAGTATCTGTTTTTAAGCCTGACAACACCTTGTGTCGCTCAAATTCAATTTCAATTCATTTCAGTTTATTTATTTGGTGCCAATTCGCAACACATCTCATCACAAGGCACTTTACAGTTCACCAGATTCACCATGATCAAAGCATCTTATAATAGGATTTATATCTTTCATTTACTTAAACTCTGCCAAAGTCCTTTAATTCCTGCTGCGGATCCACATTTAAACAATATAAGAATCCCATGAAAATAGATGTAGATTTTAACTAGTGTTGCACCGATGCCCTGATACCTGGCTGTGCAGTATCGGCAGATACCGATACCACACCGATACGACCTGATTGAAATTGATGTGTGTGTGTATATGAAGAACTGCATACTACTTGGATGTAAAATAATTGCCATCATGGCTTTGTCAAGCTGATGCCTACCTTCGTGAAGCAGGAAAAAGACTAATATAAAGTGAATCCAACTTTTTATTGCCTACCTGGAATGGGTGACAATAGTTGAATAAACTTTTGGCACTCAAAATGGTATCTGTGCTCTATTTATTGGTACTCCCCAATACCAATGCCATTTTAATGCTGGATCGGGGCCCTGCCCGATACTG
The DNA here is from genome assembly GCF_000732505.1 of Cyprinodon variegatus. Taxonomy (NCBI): domain Eukaryota; kingdom Metazoa; phylum Chordata; class Actinopteri; order Cyprinodontiformes; family Cyprinodontidae; genus Cyprinodon; species Cyprinodon variegatus. The sequence goes on along the minus strand of NW_015150718.1, from coordinate 968,070 downwards.
GTATCGGTATATGTGCAAAACTAATTTTAGCACTTTTATTCAACAAGTTATCTGTTAGATTGAACATCTCTTGGGTGTTGTAGGGTTAAAACTAACTGGACTCGTTTCCTGTTAGTGCATCTTTAGTGAATTCATAAAACAAAAACAATGCATTTACCATAAAGTGTCTTATCTTTTATTAACTCCCACCGTTTCGCCCGCGATATATATTTCGACCTAACAACTCGACCTATGTTAGACATTGTCAGAAAGCTTAGATCCTCCACAATTCAACCACCCAGTTCAATCACTGCAGCTGTGTGCAACGATTGAAAAAATCACACAGTGTACGCACTTATTGTGGATGTCCACTGCTGTGCTGTGAACAATTTTTCTCTCTTAATTTACATAATGTCTGCTACGCTGAAGCCCACTGGAGCAGAGAAGATCATCGGGGCTCCTCTTCCCTCCATTAAAGTCATTTCATCCCAGCGCTGGTGTCACAAGCCCATAACATCATCAATGACCCCTCACACCCCCACTATGGACTGTTCTCCCTCCTGCCCTATGGGAAAAGGCTTCGAAGCATCCGATGCAGGTCCAGCAGATTCCATAACAGTTTCTTCCCCACTGTCATTAGACTGCTGAATGTTGTGTAAAATGGGTTATTTTATTAATAATAAAAAAAAAATGTAAATATACAGTCATTGTCAGGAATCCAGTTTTTGCGGTCTGTTTTTGTGTTTCCTTTCCTCCTCCACCAGGTGGTGCCCCATCCTCATTGGGTCTCCCTGCACACCTGCAGCTCATTGCCTCATTACCTGTGGAGTGTTAATAAACTGCTGACTGCCAGAGGCCAGAGTGTTTGCCAACACAGGGTACTCTAGCCATGCTTAGTTTAGCTGAGTCTAACCTGAGTTTTTGTTTGCCAGTTTTGGATTCTCTAGTCAAGCTGAGTTTTTCTGAGTCAAACTGAGTTTTTGTCAACCTGAGTCTTAACTTCGTTTTTGTCGTTGCCTCTCGGCAGGAAGTCATCCTGCTAACTGGATTTGTTCGGTCCTTCTCTCTAAGGAAGGTTCAACTGAGCTTCTAACAGAGCTGGGATTCCAAACAGGAAGTTTGGACCCACTTTCCCCAAGAAGTCGTTTGAGCGTCACACCAAGCAAGGGTTTCATCTGCACCACAGCCCGTTCAGAAACCTCAGGAAATCAGAGTGGCAGTCAGCTTCTCCGTTCACTCCAAACAGGAAGCTTGGATCAACTCTCCCCAAGAGGTTGTTTGAGCTTCACACCAAGCAAAACCTTTTTCTGCACTACAGCCCGTTCAAGTACTGCAGGAGATCTGAGTGGCAGTAAGCTTCTCCATTCACCAAGGATCAACTGCAGTCTGAGTCACCCAGTCCACCCATCACCAAGCAAGACAATCTCTGGTACAATCCTCTCAGTCTGGATTCCATAAAGGACATCTTTCCCTGGAGAAGTGAGTCTGCAACCTTTTCCTCCAATTCTAAACCTTAGATTCAAATTTCCCACTGAGCCTGAACTAACCGCAGTGTCTTCCCCTCACCTTTCAGTCCCTGTTGAGCAGTGCTCAGAGCAGCACTGGATTTATTCCTAAAATAAACCTGTTTAAACTTTTCCCTGGTCTCTCTGTTTGGTCTTCTGCATCTTGGGGTCAGACCTTTAAGTAAAATCATGACAGTCATATGTTTATATTACTATTTTTTTATGTATTTATTACTGTTTTCAAGGCTGCACTTTAAAAGATAAAATTGTCTAGAGCTGTTTTAAACTAAATGTCTTTTTGTATACACTCGTGTATACAAAATAAGAAAATAAATCTGTCTACGTCTCCAAGGAGCATGTGAATATGGGATTGCTTTACTTTAAAAACTGAAAAGTATAATCAAACTTAGATGTTCAGAACTGTAACATAATTTTTCCCAACTAGTTGTATTGCTAAATATTATTAAAGCTTTTTTTTGTTCTCTGATATCAAATATCTGTACGTTACATTAAAAAAAAAACACCAATACTCAACATGTATGATTCAAATTCTGTTCTGCAAGGTTTTTTATGATAGCAGGAGTTACGACAGATTTCTTGTATAGAGAATACAGTTGATTCATTGCTTCCCATTAATATGGGAAAGATTTCACAGACAATTCCAAAATATTTCAAGGCAAACTTCCATTTATTCACCACGAGGTGAGCTCTTATCATTTTAAGAGAAACTACTCAAACTCAAGAGATTAAAAAAAGGGTTAGTTTGTTTAGAAATTTTGAGCCCGGGCAACAGGGCTGCCAGCTTGATGAGTTTGTCACTATATTCAAGGAACTGTCAGAAGCAAAGAAAAACAAATCCACTTGTTCTAGTTTTAATAGGGACCTTTGGAGACTCCTACATAAAAGCATTTATTGTTCTTAATCTTCTTAATGAGCATCAATTACATATGCTGCAGAGGTCCCCCTCTTTGGTCCCAATACACACAAAGGCCGCCCAGTCTTTGTTCTTCAAAGATTCACTCAGAGCAGGAGATGCTGACTTTAATGAATCACATATACATAAGAACTCAAGCTAATGGTTAGAAACTTATCTTCTACTGGGAATCCAGCTTCTGTCACGCTTATCCCAGGTGAGGTGGCGAGTGGTGCTGGTGCCTAACTCCAGTTGTCTACGGGCGAGAGGCGGGGTCCACCCCGCCAGTCCATTGCAGGGCAACACATAGAAACACAACCATTCACGCACACACTCACACCTAAGGACAATTTAGAGAAACCAATTAACCTAACAGTCATGTTTTTGGACTCTAGGAGGAAGCCAGAGTACCCGGAGAGAACCCATGCATGCTAAGGGAACAGGATTAAAGGAAGCTTAACAAAAGAAGAAAATACATATAGCAAAAATTATATGCAAAAATAATTAATTACCTCAGCTATGGTGAATCTTAAGTGTAACTTCTGCATGTCCCATGCGCCAAATAAGATGGGATTGGAATCAGAAATCAAAGAAAAGTTTTTATTGGTGTTAAAATATCTTTACTGTCATGATCTGCCATGATGGCTCAGCTAAATTGTTCATTTCACTCACCTGCCTAACTCTTCTCGGTTTTCTAATTATCACTCATCTCATCCAAATGCGTCGGGTCCTTTATATTCGGTTCAGCCTGAGCAATTGGGGCTAGAACATTATTTGTTTTTTATTTGTCTGTTTGGTAATTTTAGTTTATTCCATGGTTCATGTCCTGTTTCCACGCAGCCAGTGGGTTGAGAGGTTTCGTGTTTGTCTCATCTTCTGATCCTGTTCTGGCCCTTCTCCGAGGAGTCCTCAGGGTTTTGGCTCGAAACGTGCGGAGGGTTGTTTTTTTTTCCCATAAGCCTGGCTGCTAGGAAGTGACCAGTTTAAAGTCTTGCAGAAATCCCGTTATCACGTCTTGTCTGTTCCCTTAACCACTGAGCCTGCCTGTCTGCATCCGAGCATTTTCGTCTAGGACTGTTAAACAGTGTAAGTGATTCTGTCATAAAATGGGACAGATGGACCCAGTATTCAAGGTGAGATAGTCAGTAGGAAAGTTCAAAACGTTTATTAAAACAAAAACATAAACAGACAGAAGAAAAGCGCAACAAATGAACAATTAAACTGAGCCATCAGTGCAGATCATGACATCATGACATTTACAATGTTTTTACTTACCTTTGCACCCACCAACAGTGTTTCCCCCATTATATTAGAAGCCTAGTGGACAACAAAAAAATAAACACTTTATATACTAGTTATATGATAGAAAACTGCATCGGCCATATCATTTGGTCGATATAAGAACACATCGAGAATCATTGGCCAGGTGGTTTTGTCCTTCACCTGAATCACAGCTAACTGGTCTTGATATTTAGAGGTTTAAATGAACTTCAAAGAACACAACATGTCGCAAAGCAAGGGTTGATCACTTAATTTCTCTAAATTTGAAGGACCAGTTAAGGAGACATGGAGCTTACTTATTTACCTGGTGACCAGTCAGAGTGTATAGCCACTGCACAGGGTTAACTTGGTTTATAGTGTAAAAGTGCTACTATGTTTGACATTAGATATACTTTGCTTTATACCTGTTTATTTTTTTTTTTTTGTGTGTGTTTTTTCAGGTTTGGTGTGACCACCAAACCAGGCATCTTTAAAATCTTTATTAGAGCTTCTAGAGGCACTTTACAGACACAATTCAACCAGATCATCCAGTCAGATTGGTTCTAAGTTTTCAATCTAGGGAAAAGAAGCTGATTGCATTGACTCATTTACTCTAATCCCTCACACCAAGTATGCATGTAGTGACAGTAGAAAGGAAAACTTCCTTTTAACAGGAAGAAACCTCCTTGATTCCACTTTATATATATCTCATTTTTATTTTATAATAGATGGATAACTACTTAATGTTCCTAACAGAGCACTTTGCTCTCAATCTGCAGGTTTACTAGTGGTTCCTAGAATTTCTAAAAGTAGAATGGGAGGCAGATCTTTTAGTTATCAGGCTCCTCTCCTGT
>NW_015150718.1:957041-960910 GCF_000732505.1 Cyprinodon variegatus | reverse complement strand
TGGAGGTCAAGTCAGCATACGCTGCAAAAAATGTAAATCTAAATAAGTAATTTTTTCTTAAAATAAGTGCATTTTATCCTGATTTGAGGAGATAAATGAGACACTTTGCCAATGGAACAAGACAATTTACATTTGAAATAAGAAAAATCAATTGCATTGTCTTATTTCAAGTGCAAATTATCTAATTAACTTATTTTAAGTGTAAAAATACTCATCCCATTGGCAAACTATCTTAAATTAAGGGTAAATACACTTGATTTAAGAAATTTTTACTTAATTTCATATTTTTTTTGCAGTGTTATCAATCCATCCATGGATGAATCGATGAATTAATCCATCTTAATCCTGTTTAATCCCAGTTTGGGTCGCGAGGAGTGCTGGTGCCTATCTCCAGCTGTCTACGGAGGCGGGGTCTACCCTGGACAGGTCGCCAGACCATCGCAGGGCAACACAGAGACAAACAACCATTCACGCACACACTCACACCAAAGGAGAATTTAAAGAAGCCGATTAACCTAACATCATGTTTTTGGACTGTGGGAGGAAGTCGGAGTACCCGGAGAGAACCAAAGCATGCTCAGGGAGAACATGCAAACTCCATGCAGACAGACTTCGGGAATCAAACCCCGAACCTTCCTGCCGTCAGGCAGCAGCGCTGCAGGTAAATTTACAGTTAAACTTCATTTAGTTCAATTAAAATGTATTCATCTCAAAGGGAAATTAAACATTTAGTAACTCGGAGGGGTTTTCTTTTTTTTTTTTTCAGTCACAAGCAACTGTTTTGAAATTACAAACTGGAATCTGTAGCTTTCATGAAGTATAAAGTAAAAATAGAAGATGCTTTATTGATATTTTTTTTTATGTTTTGCACCAGAGAATATTTATCTTGTTTGTTTAGGTTATGAAAGATTTGGTTGCATTTAAGTGTTGCTGGTTAAGGTTTCAAGATACGTATTTTTTAAAAAACTTCAATATCTTGATTTTGTGCAAAAATCATAACAGTGTAAGATACAAAACAAAAACATTTTTCAGGATAGGACAACAATTATTTTATTATAATATAATTTACAATGTATATTTCTGTTTGTAGGAACCTTTTTTCCCGTTTCTTTTGGAATGAGAGTGAAATGGTGATGATATTTTAACAGGTTTGTGTTTCTGCCTGGGATCGGCTTGGTTTTACTAGGTTCTGGACAAAGACATTTTACTCCAGCTCCTATTTTTTTTGGCATATTTCCATAACACCTGTGTTTACCAAAACTGAATCTGTCCAAACTAAAGCAAACATTTTTTTTCCCCCCAACTAAATTTGTTGAATTTTTGCAGTCAACTTAATAGACATAATAATTTTCCATGCCAAAACATTATCTTCTTTAAGATTGATTTTTCCAATTCCAATTCTGAACAACTGACGGAAAGAAGAGGAAACCTTGAGCTCAACGCCACTGTAAGTGATCCTTAGGATCTTTGGATTGTTAGTTTTACTGGCTCAGCAGAAAAAAATATATACTTTATGGTTTTGTAGGAGAATTTTAGAGTGCATCTGTCTTAATGTATTTTTACTGTTTGAAAATAAAAGCAGTATATTTGATATTTGAAAAATACTATTCAAAAGGTACATATTCTGAAAGAATATTCAACCATCTAGTCGAGGTGTGACAACAACAAAAAAGCCAAGACATCCTAAGAAACACAGGTGAAGAGCTGTCATCAGGTTCCAGATGAGAATCAGACGAGGTTTCTACTCTTCTTCTACATGAACTCTGCCTTTTCAACCTTTCTGACCAATTACAAACTAGTATTGGAAAAAAGAAAAGTTCCTTTCCCATTAAAACCTGATTCTGATTATGATCATTACTAAATTAAGGCTTTGAAAAAATAAATGAGACAACTTTTTACTCTCATGCCTTTGGAGATGCTTGGATGTCATCAGGAGAACCTCTGATATATGGGATGCTGGATTGCTCAAAGGTTCCAACATGTTCTGACTGTATCCTAAGATTTATCCAACGAGTGCACTGCAAAAACGATTTAGAAATAAGTGAAAATGTCTTAAATTAAGTGTATTTACCCTTAATTTGAGTAGGTAAATGAGATAGTTTGCCAATGGAATGAGGATCTCTACTCTTAAAATAAGGTAATTAGATAATATACACTTGAAATAAGACAATTAAATAGTCTTTTTCTTATTTTAAGTGTAAATTGTCTTGTCACATTGGCAAAGTGTTTCCCTCAGTTCCTCAATTTAAGAAAAAAATGTACTTATTTTAAGAAAAAATTACTTATTTAGAAATTGATTTTTTCCAGTGTGATAATGGCCTATGAGGTAACAGTCCCCATGTCCACGGGCAAAACATTTTACCTGCCTGTGGTCAGAGGGCCTGGGTGAGCCAATTGTATTGCAGCCCTGTTTTTTTCAGTCAGCACCGCGGCAGCTGAGGTTAAAATGTAGCCTACCACCATTTATGAATTACAGTCAAAGTGTTCGGAGTCCTTAGACTTCATAAAAGCACCATAGAAACTATTCACCATTTTATTCTGCTGGGCTTTTCAAGGTAAGGTTTGTTTACTGCATACAGTATCTTTTCCTTCACTCTCTGGATAGATATATGTCAAGAGAATGTTAAAAAAGGCATCAAGTGCTTTATAAAGCATAGTACTCCCATGGATAATGGATGAAGTAGGTTGATGATTTGAAAATCAAATCACTCATTTTTTCATTATACAGAGGAGACCTTTATACTCACTTGAACAGCTTTCTTACTGTCGATTTAAATTTTTTAAATAAAACCCTTCACATAAAGTTCTTAAACTGAAAATATATTCTAAACTGATACAAATATTCTTATTTCCATCTCCTGCGTGAAGTGAAATTATCTGAATCACAACTTTTTGCAAAGTAATTGGATGTTAAAATAATTTTCATCTCTTGTTGTTTTAGATCTGAAGATGAAAGCCAACCCAGATACAATACAGTAGTTTAGTCTTTGTTCATCAAAGTTTGCCATAGATTAGATTAGATTAGATTATCTGCAGGCTTAAAAGTGGTTCCAATCATTTCTAAAAGTAGAATAAGAGGCAGATCTTCTAGTTACCAGACTCCTCTCCTGTAGAACCAACTACCAGTTTTAGTCAGTGAGACTTTAAAAGGTTTTCTTTTTTTTGATTAAGTTCATTCTTAAGTAGAGCTTAAGTTATCCTGAGCTATTTCTATGGTTTTGCTCCTATGGGCTTAGACTGCTGGAGGACATAGGGACCGCTTTTCATCATTCTGCTTCAATCTAACCCTATTTTACCATCCTGCAGTATGTTCTAGTTTAACCCCTAACTGTATACTCTCTCTGTTTTCTTCTCATTATAGTAGCCTCATCTGGTCCTGTCTGTCTGTCTGTCTGTCTGTCTGTCTGTGACACCATCATGAAGAGAAATATCATCTGGGCTGCTACCATCAACATCTCATGTGATAAACGATAGACAATAGAGTTTAGCCTGTTTTTCAGAGCTTAGTCCAGTTTTTTTCCTGGACATATCTATGTACAGCTTTTATTGTGACTTACTGTATGTGCTCTTTCATCCTTTTTGACATGAAAACTGTTTCAAAACTAATCTGTTAAACTTTTTCTGTCCCACAAAGAATCACCTTGGGATCTAGTTTACCATTAGCAATATTTATAGATCAGTGCTTCTATGTTCCATTTCTATGCCTGCTTCTGTTTCGTTGAACCACAGTTGGTCGCTCAAACTGAGACTTGTTCTGTTGGAGGATCCTTCCTGTTAAAAGTAATTTTTATGCTCTCAATTTTTGGTGCTTGCATGCTCAGTGTGAGGGATTGCTGTAGAATAAAAGCAACAATGTAAGGAAATGCTCT
>NW_015150718.1:929738-955291 GCF_000732505.1 Cyprinodon variegatus | reverse complement strand
CTCACCTAAAATCTAACTTATTTAAAATGTGAATTTGTTTCCTAAAATGTAAATTTGTTTCCTAAAATGTAAATTTTTTTTTAAAAATGTAAACTTTTTTTTCAAAAATACATTTGTTTCATAAAACATAATTTTGTTTCCTCAAATTTTATTTTGTTTTTTATTTGTTAATGTGTTTTTGAATTGTAAATGTGTTTTGCACTTCTCAGCCACCGTAGTTTTCTCATGGGAGCACCAGACAATAGAACGAAACAAAAAAATGCATTGTTTGAAATATTAAGTGAAACAAAGGACCATTTGTAGTTCTAGAAACCTCAGATCTAGCAAAGAGTGAAATTACAATGCGACTAAAGCTAAAAATGTATTAACTTGATTTTTAAATCATTGATTAATTAAATGTACAAAATAAACGGTGAAAGCAACCTATTAGTTGTGATTTCTGTTCCAATTAGTTTCGTGACTTATTTATCATACATTTATTTGTGTTTTTTGTTCTGGTAGGGGTCATAACAGGGGCCAGGACCAGTTTTATGGGGCATCTCCTCCTGTAGAACCGCCTATGAGTAAAACACACCTGTCAATTGGAAGGAACCTGAAACACTATTTTGGCTTTATAGCTTTAAAAGCTTTTTATTGCAATCGCAGAAGCTCGCAAGACACTTTGCAAGACTGGCCACAGAATTATAATTTGACCTGTTATAGGTTTAACCTTTGATAAGGGCGTTGACCATTCCATTGTATCTCTGACTGTTGGTTATTATAATTTTCCTGCCAAACAGAAGAATATCCCATATTTACCTCAATCCGTTTTTATATAAACTCTGAAGAGCTTTCCTGATGTCTCTCAAGAGGGACATCCTCACTACATGTCCCTGCTGCCACTATGTTTAACCTTTTGTCTTACGTATCTTACGTACCAGAACATCTTCTACATGTTTCTACTGTCCTCTCAATGGTTTGCGACCCAAAAACTTTTAAAAACATCACTCAGTATAAAGGTTCACATGGAGTACACAATGATGGAGGAAATGTCTGCAGATTTTGATTAGAAGTAACAAATTAAAGTGTACATCTGCCTGCAAAACTATTTAGCTTTCTTTTATTTAATTTAATTTAATTTTTTTTTACAATGCCATATATCATTGTTATCCCTTTAATAAATAGGCCCTACTTTGATTTGGTTTAGCATTTGACATTCCAATAAATTCCTCTAGAGCTTGTGGTTGTAATTTCCATACAACTAAATTTTGGACTTAAACAAAATTTTTTAGAGTGAAGAAGAAACATTTATACTGAAAAATAACGTTGAAGGCGGGAAAAAAATTGAAACAAAAAAAATCTTAAATTGAATGAAAATTGTGAAAACTCATTAAAAAAATATGTTCAAACAGTGAAAAAACTACTGGAAAAATATGAATAATGTTAAACAAAAGATGTGAAAACTGAAAAAAAAAACTCATGAAAAGTTTTTGAAAGTAAAAATGTTGATAATGGTGTCGAAATTTTAAGTAAATAAATATATTGGGGGGGAGAAAAAAACTTCGAACCTTAATAAATAAATAGTTAAAATGACAATGAACCAAAAGATGGAAGAATGAACAGTAATTTTTAACCTGAAAAATATTGAAAATATACCCAAATGTTGCATTTAGGAACAATGGGTTATAGAAAGGTCTAAAACTTTATTGATCTTATTAGTTCATTTAACATTTTGCAAAAGAATAAATATATATATATGAATACCTTAAAGTCATAGGGAAGTCATATTTAAATTTTAAATCATTCTGAGTTAAACATGTATATAAATGTACTCTTTATCAGATATGATCGTCCCAAAAGTATTTTTTTTTTTAAAATAAAATCTTTGTTTTTTTTCGTTATCTCATGCAAGCTAGTTACGTCAGCCTGAACACCTAAATTCGGCCAATCATATATCAAGGATCATTTGTCAATCAAATTTTTCGATCATAGCATCTTTATTCATATGTCGCAGTTAAATTACGAAACGGTTGAAATAAATAAGAATAATTTCCTTTCGAATTGAGTTGCGTCCCAGTGTTCACGGGGATGGACGTCTGTGTCTTCGGCAGGCGTAACAGAACTGGCAGCGTTGCGAGGCGAGGGCTCAAACATGTACGGCTGTAAGCCTTCTACACCAAACCAAGCTTCTGCCGCCCTGGCGTCCTCTTCCACAACATCTTAGTTCCCGCTTTCCTCCTTTAAATAAAAAAGGAATTACGGAGGAGACTCATCCACGACCTCCGACACTAAACTCTCTTCTTCTTCCATGTCACCAATTTAGTGCTACTTGGTCCCAATGGCATTTCCCATTGGGAACCTACTAGCACTAAGTTGCTAACTGGTTAGCAAGATGCTTCTGACAAATCGGCCACAATCAAACTTGCTTGCAAACAATCCGCCACAACAATCCCGCCCCATTTATAAGAGACCAATCAAATTCACTGTATTAACTCGTGTAAAGTCATGCACCACTCGGGAGAATTTGGAACTGCAACCGTTGGAACGGCCGCTTCCCTACGACTTTAAGCTGTTTTATCAGAATTGTGATATTGACACATTTGCGCTGCATTTACTTTCTGTGTTTGATCTTTCTCATGCTTTCAACGTAAAGTGGAAGAACCAACAGACTGACTGTAGCAGCAAAGGGTTCTAACAGAATCATAAGCTTAGATCATTAATGTGTGTTTGTCTGTAAAACCAATCATATAGAATATCGATGATTTATTAAAGACATTTAATTATGTGCCACTATTTTCCACGGTTCCACAGTCAGTCACCTATGCTATCTCCCCTACACCAAGCGGGCCGCAGTTTGAAAGTTAAAAAGAAAAAAAACCTGATGTGAAAATTAGGTTTAAACCTTTTTAAAAACACTTTTTGACTTTTAATACTTTTTTTTATTTTCAAAATGAGTTTTCATTAAAAAACAAAGAATTAAACAAACTTTATGTCCCCAGTTTAGCTCCATAATAATCTTAAAATGCGGTGTTGGTATCTTACAGTATGAAACTGGAGGAGAAAGGAAAATAAAACATCTCCTACTTAATTTGCGCTTGAATTTACATTTATGGATGAAATTCAAACAAACCCCAAGTGAACATCTCTGCATCTGCTGCAGCGGCCTGATGAAATAAAGGAAAATTCCCTGTTGGCAAATGTGGGTCTCATACTGTATATTGTGTAGTTTGGTTAGGCTGATGTGCTTTGCACTTATGGGATGGTGTTTGTGAAAGTGGCAAACCAAGAACAAAGGTGATTTATTCAGACCTGAGAACAATACTGTATTGTAAGTCTGAGTGGAACATAAAAAGGCAGGAATACATCCTAAGGACTTTGGTAAAAGAAACAGCTGATATTGCAAACCATTTGTCTGTTAGACTCCAAATAAAAAGGGACTTATTCTACTATTCCACATCTCAAGTTCATGCACTTTCAATTCTTTTAAACCTAAAACAACCATGTTTCCTATTCATTTTCCCATATTTTGCACACACATTTAAAGGATCATCCTGCTGATATAAAGTATTCCATATCATGAAACTTCAGGCGTCCCTTTATATTAACTGACTCCCACCTCTACGTGTGTTAGTGCTGATGTTTTTACTTCATCCCTGCAAAGTGCATTCAGACCTAAGGAGTTGTCAGTTTGGATCTGCACACTTCCCCATCACCATCAACAGCCCAGCTTTCTGTGCTTTTAGATCCGAGGAGCTGAAAGCGGTTTAGCTCTTCAGGAGTCATTTTACTTAATGTGGAGAACTTTGATAATAATTTTTATGATTTAAGCATACTGCTGGACTAATTTAATTGCGCTTCGGGAGAGAAAACGAAAATCCAGTGTTTATTCTTGCCTTCTTACCTCATTGAAAAGTGGTGTCTTCTTGAATTTAGTTTAAAATCAATTAAGGGGGGGATCAACTGACTAATATAGGTCAAATTGACAAATATTAAATTCCACTCATTAAATAAATAAAAAATGGTTACAGATAAGCTTAATTTAATGCCCAGACCTGTACATTATTAAGAAACAAAGAGTATTTAGGGCATCCGAATCCTGGCTGTTAATTTTCTGCATTTTTTTTAGATTTTAACAGTTGTTCCATCTTATAGTGAACAAAGAAACAGGAAATATTTACTGAATATGTCCAGGTAACAGCTTGAAAATCGACTGAAACATTTATAAAGTTAAAATGTAAAAAATTTCGAATTTTGAAATGAAGAAAATGTTAATGAAGCTACATGGTTTTCGCAGAATGTTTGAAAGATTATTTCATCAACGCTATAAATTTCCATTGCAAACAACATGCCGCCCAAAGGTTCTTCCTCTTATGCATTAAGATTCACTTTAGTTTATTTTTCCCATTTGATTACAGATACTATTCAATTGGTTAAAAGTTTTCTACTTTAGGAAACCCAGCTGATTGCATCCTGCCATTTACTTTGCAGGTCAAGCATTTAGCAACAAGAGACATTCCATTGCATTGTGTTGATGACTCTACAGCAATTCCTCATACCAGGCATGCATTTAACAACAGTGGAGAGGAACAACTCTCTTTTAACGGGAAGAAAACTCCAGTAGAACCAGGCTCAATTTGAGTGGCCTTCTGCCAAGTTTAACTTACAGTATAAACTAAATCGAATCTATTACTGTTTTGTTTAAACAACAATAAGCAATAATTTACCTTTTCTTCTCTCAGAGGGGACTGATCATAACACATAAAACGGTGCAGAAGTTTTCACATATTTTGCAATTTATTCAATTTCCAAAGGCTCAAAAATATAAATTCGGGCTCAAAGGTGTAAACAAACTGACAACACATTTTGAATAGATACCCCTCAACAAGCTGTACTTCGGATGCACATTTATTGTGGTTATCAGCAAAGTTTAAGAAGAGTCCTGACTGCAATTTTAGCCTCTATTCTAATCTGAATAGGTATATATTTACCTTAAGTCGATCAGCATTTTTGAACTTGGTCCATGTTCTTAAGCAGGTTCAGTAAGTGATCATGCCTTCAGGATAATCGTGCGAAGATATTTTAGATTCTAAAAGCTTATGTTTCTTACTGTTAATAGGTAGTTTTCCTCTCCGCATTCGCTGCATGCATGCTGGGTTTAAGGAATTGCTGTAGAGTCGATTGCAATGACACCAGCTAATTGAATATCGACTGTTTCTACATGTTCATCCAGGAGGAGGGAATCCTTCAAAACCAATAACTGGATCAAAACAGCCGGTTTTCCTTGGATAGAAACTTTGAACCAATCTGAGGGGATGATCTGTTTGAATTGTTGTTGCCAAGGACCTTGAGTTGACATGTGTAGGAGCTATAAATGAAAACTAAAATAAACCTTTATCCCTACTTGATGATAAAACCTCTGAAGAGGTTTAACCCTCTGAAATGGCATTTCCGAACCCAACTGTTAAGAAATCGACTGAATATGCTTCCAGTTTGGATGTGTTGGAGGAAACAAGTCCACTTAAAACAACCCTGGGATTTCATTACAACCTGGCAGTAGGTATTTAAGCAAAGAAAAGTGAAGGCTTCTTTGTTGATTTATTATTTAGTAAAAAACTGCAACAACATGAAATGTCCTCAACCCGGTTTTGCTCTTCTTTTAAAAAAAATAAAGTCCCAAACAAGTAAAAAACAATTAGATTGTCTGAAAGTAAAGCACTACGCTGATGATATTTTAACAAATTCCTGTTTCTGTTTGGAATAAGGTGGGCTCTTTCTATGCTGTAAACAATACATTTTAGGCCTTAATGTTGGCTTATTTTCATAATGCCTATGTTTTCCAACACAGAATATTTCTACCCTTACACAAACATGCTATGGTGACCAGCATTCTAAAAAAAATATGGCTCAAATGAATCCTTAAAGAGGAGTTCTTCCTCTTCACTATTGCTGCATAAAAGCTATGTGTGAGAGATTGCTGTGTTCTTAAAATGAATAATTATAAACAATTCAAAGTGAGAGGTTTGAATTTAGTAAATCTTAAATTTCCCTATAGTTCACTTTTATCTGCAGTCCTTCATAAACATTGGAAAAGTGTGCATCAGAAATGTAAAACACCACTGGCTCCTCAGTTCTAAAAAATTATATTCTGCTAAGTGGTTCTCTCTCTTCCTTGTGACTGCTCTTCCTTTTTTATCCTATATGAAGGTAATCAACATGAAAGGATAGTGAAAGCTTTTGAGATTTGCTTTACAATTGAATGGGAACACAGAAAATGAATGTACTTTGAAAGGTAAAATTGGATTGCAAAACTTTGTGAGTTTAGTAGATTTGACAGGCTGACTCAGACGAGACAAAAGGTCCAAGTCTATCAGACATGTAAACATTCCCAATACATCTAGTCAGTCTTCATTCCCATTTAATCCTTAGACAAATAAATGAACTTCCGGGTTTTTTATTTAAATTAAATGCAGAATTAATGCTGCTGATTAGCAAACAATTTGGAATTTCACTTAATATTTGTTTTGAAGCGGAGCAATTCACCATAGAAACTTTAAATATAAGAAGAAAAAAAGAAAATAACGAACCTATTTGACTTATTGGAATAAGAAAGATAAGATGGTCCTTTATAAGACAGTTTTTTGTCAGCTAGTGTTTTGGTTTTGACACTTCAAAAGACATTTTGCAATCCACATTATCAAGTGTTTAAAAGTGTAGCTGTATTAATACTTTTGATTTTCAAAATTTTCTTTATAAACTGATAAGGCTTTATAACTTTACTCCTAATCATTTAGCAACTTTAGCCAGTTTATACCTTGAGTTTTACATATAGCTTATGACTTGTTTGGCCTTAACTGGCTAGCTAAAATAGGTAGCGCTATTTTAGCTAGCGTTAGCAAGGTTCTGAATTCACATATTGACCAAAGAATTCATAATAAGCCAGTTTAGAAAGGCATTTTTCCATAAAGACAAACATATTCAGGAGGAACTTCATACAAATAAATGAACTGATTATCTTTTTTCAACTCCAGAATAGTTTGCGTTTAATAGCCTATTCTTTAGTTATGCTTCTATGGTTATGGGTCAGTTTATCTTCTGGTTATTTGATTTTCTTTCAATAAAACAGAAAGTACCAATGACAAGTGGTCATGTTAATTTTTTTTTTGTTTTAAAATATAAAACCTAAAATGAAAATACTTCTTTGTAAAAGAGGGATGACAAAAAAATAAAAAACGTTTTTGTTTTCTGATTATTTAACAAAATTTGAAATTACTTCAAAACAGAACCGAATAAAGATCAGTTTGTTGTTTTTCTGGATCAGATGTTGTCAGTTTATAAGAGCCCCACATTTACCAGGGCCCATTGTTGCTTTAGATTTATCAACAGAAAATTACCGAGCTGATGTTAAAATTTATGCCAATGGTGGTGAGATACATTGTAGCCACAGCTGCACTGGGGCGCACTGATAGAAAGCAGGCTGCTACCCGTCCTAATCAAAAGTAGGCAAGGCAGGGACATGTCTTGCCCAAAAACACCACATACGACAGAGTTAGGGCAAGGAGTTTGACCCAGTAATCCACAGAGCACTTTTTTCTGATGTTCATGCAAAAATCATCTTCTTCCTGGACTTACTTGTGATATTTGTAGCGCTCTTGTGAAATAAGAGACCCCATCCGATCTTACAAAAATAAAAAAAGATTTTTTTTCCTGTTTAAAATTTTTTTTTTTGTTAATCAAAATAGAAAACGAAACTTAAATAGTTTCCAAAAAATTAGCACATCCTTTTTTGAAGCAAAGAAAAGAGAAACACTGTATTTCAAGTCTAATTGTTGTACATTGAAAATAAAATCCACACGTTTTGTTGTTTTCAAATATAAAAACCAAGCAACTAAAAGATACACTGACCATTTTGTTAGATTAATGCTTCTCCAGTCAGGATAAAAGCAGCAATATGGATCTAATTTTGGATTTTTGTTTTCCATGTTCCTGAATAGTTGTCTGCAAAATCCATCCAACCCAAAAGGAACACAAGTACACAAGAAGGCGAGAACATTAGTAATGCTAGGTGCAGCGATTGGAAATGAAAGGAAAGAAAAAGATGGTAACACACTGATACAACATAAATGTAGGAATTGATGAAAGAACAAAATCACTTTGAGTGAATTGTGGCTTTTAATTGGTGTCTGAAAATGTAGCCAGTTTGCTTGATTAAATCCATAATCCAACTTTATGGTGAGAAACTCACTAAGGTTCCTCATTCAATCCAAGGGGGGAAATAGCAGACTTGGCAGTGAGCGCAGTGTGTCGCAGTGAGCTTGTCACAGATATTTTTGATTTAGGCCCAATATTGAAGCGTGGTCTGGCCTATTTTTATTACATGCCACAACCCAAGAGGGTCAATCATGAACTAGCTGTGGGTCTAGATAATGCCAAGGCGGTGAGGAATTGGGGGCAAGTTTTTGCGACAAATGGATGGCGAAAAAGAGTGGGGATCAAGGTGGGAAAAAGGTACCAGTGTTCTCGCGCGCTCTTCTAGCTGGTCCTACTTCATGAGTCTTTTTCCGCAATGACGGTCATTCAGACAAAACAAGCCGGTAAGGTACCAAACAGGAAATACGCATAGTGTAGAGCGGACGTTGATTAGACCAATAAGAGGCCCACTGTCTGCGGTCACCTACGATTTTGGAGAGGTGATGCAGAGTGTTTACAGAAGTGGCAGGGACACATTTGCATTCACTGCGACACACATGCAGAGGACCTGGTTTCTGAGTATAAATCAGCCTTAAAGGTATACTGCCGTCTGGGAGCAAGTCCATCAGCTGTATGTCACATGACCACCACTCACAATAAACAGCTATTCACACCTAAGGGCAGATTTACGATGCAAACTCAACTGACATGCACCTTTCTGGACTGTGGCAGGAAAGAAGTGTGCATCATGCCGATTTATGCATGCATGGTGAGGAACTCCTGATTAAAAGGCACGTGCCACGATCTGAACCAAGGAGTTCAATGGTGCTGAATACTGTAGCGTGCAACCAAGGTCCTATTTAGTTTTTTCCAAATTTACGAAACAAAAATGCCCAATAAATGTTGTACCATATCCTAACTGCATTTCTGTATTGTTCATATGATAATAAATATTCATCAACACGTTCTGAACATAATGTTACAAAATCAATCGCTTGGATGGGAAGACCCTAGAGCTAGAAACTGGCATAGTGCTGTGGTTGACTTTCCTTTTAGGTCACTGTTGAGTTGAAAAGGCTGCAAGTGAATTTAAAGCTATCCAGACCCAATCCGATGCGTTTTAGATCAGCAGGAAGTATCAATAACAGCAGTATGATCCTTTGATTTATACACAAAAGACACTTTACCAACCATAAAAAACAAAAATCAACAAAAAAAAAGAAAAACATGGCCTACAAGTAAATGACATCTAAGTCACATGCTAATATTGGCAACAATATTTTGGCTTAATATGAGTTGAAACCATTAAAGTAAATGATTGCTTATTGAAAATAATACCTGATGCTTTAGAACATTTTTGAAATCTCTGTCTGCAGCGAGGCAATGGGATAATACGTCATAACAAATATCTCTTCAAGTTAGAGTGAAACAAGCAAACTCCCTTTGAAAAATAGCATTTCCCCAGTGTGCATCGTTTTATACGTAACCAAAGTTCATGTATTCATTTTATAATGTAAATCTGTAATAAGTCAAGTTTTATTGTTCACGTAGAGTCTCTTTAAATCAATTCTTGAAAAAATAGACATCCATGCTTCATGCTTTGCATCCTCTTGGGTCCAACTCTTGCTGTTCTGCCCAATCGTCTTTATCTGTTCCCAGCAAAACTTTTATTTCATACAACCAAACCAGGAAGGGAAAAAAGTGCTAAAATGAAAATCTGGTGAAGAGCAGCATTGAAAATGTTTGACCTAGTGTGTATAAAACATAAAAACTCACTGGTCCTGTGAGTGCGGAGCTTTAGATAGATTTCCTTCTCCTCATGAGCTGGTGATTGTCTGTGAGGCTGTGAAGGCCAGGAGAAACTGAACTGATGGGCGAAGGGAGGAGGCTGTTCTTCAACGTGCTGGGCGAGATCTCCTCAATCCTGTAGGAAACCGAGTGAAAGTACTGATTGCGGTTTAGCTGCGAGCTGAACGAGTTCTGATGGGAAAAGGCACAGCCCAGGCCTCCGATCCCGCCGCCGGAGCTGCCGTAGTCGTGCGAGCGGTAGTGCATGCACGGGCACACCGACTGCAGGTCGGTCACCTCCGTCCTGTATGGCTCTCGTCGTCGCCGACTCCGCTGCAGCGATTCGTCCTGGATGTGAATAATCATGCTGTTGCGATTCCCAGCGAGGGACGCACGTTCCTCTGCGTCCCGCCGCTCGTCCTCGCTGTTCATAGTCAGAAAACGGAGCACGACCAGGTTCAGGAAGGCTCCGATGACTGTCAGGCCCACAAGGATATACATGAAACTAAAGGCCACGTACAGGGGCTTCTTCTGTAGGGCCCGGTTCTTTTGAAGGGCCACAAAGTCCCCAAAGCCTATTGTTGTTAATGTAATGAAGCAGTAATAGTAGGACTGAAAGAAGCTCCAGTCCTCATAATGAGAGAAAGCAGCGGCTCCAATACAGAGCGTGCCGATGCAGGAGAAAAATCCTACGGTCACCATGTTCTCCATGGACACGTCTGTGATGCGCATCCCACAGCATTTCTTGATGCGTTTGAGGAGGTACTTGACGAATGTGTTCATCCTCTCGCCAAGGCTCTGGAACATGACGAGAGTCAAAGGGATTCCAAGGACAGCGTAAAACATGCAGAAGGCCTTTCCCGCGTCAGTCCCAGGAGCTGCATGCCCGTAGCCTGAGATGAAACAAGAAAGACAAGAAAAAAATGAGCAAGGCGGACAAATTTTGATTCAATTCATTTAAAACCTGGAAAAAGTAATAAAAATTAAACATTATTGATCTCACATTGGAGAAATTCTACCTCTGCATTTAACCCATCCCCTTGGGGAGCAGTGGGCTGCCATTGTGCGGCTCCCCGGGAGCAGTGTGGGGTTAGGGTCATGCTCAGAGAGTCAGAGTTTCTGTGGGAGTGGGGCTCGAACTCAAAACCTCAGGATTCCAAGCTCTATGCCCCAACCACTAGTCCACCACTCCCCAGGTATTGATACAGCTGGAGACCTTTCTACGTTTTTGTCACAAAGCAACTGGACTTTAACTGGACCGTTCTCCATTAACTCCCTTTGATCTAAACATTTTTATTGAAGCTCTGGACTTAAGTTTTTATCTTTTATCCTGCTCATTTATCCTCCTTTTAGCTACAGTACCAGTTAATCTAAAATAAATCCAACCTGGAGAGACTCGTAAGGAGATAAGAAAGCAGTTAAAGAGTATGTTGAAATGAATGAATATAAATATTTGGTGCTCAGACCCCAACCAGGCACAAAACCGCGCTGATGATGATAATCTGATGTTGATGATGATAGGATGGAATGAAGTTTTGTTGGAAGGTAGGTGTGACCATGGATGAGACGGATTCAAATGAAGAGTCATAAAAGCCCTTTTGTCTGGTATTTTGTGCTACCAACATAAGTGTGCAGTGGGACTGGTGCACAATGTTCAATCTTACATCCGCTCCCTTAGAATGTGTCTTTAATAAACTCTGCTACACCAGTTGTGGATTCATTTAATTCATTCTCTGCCCTCAATCCACTACGTTTCTGCACTCCCTCTGCTTCACCTCTGCGCTAATGACTTGTTTAACTATATGTTAATGGTCCACACCTGCCGGCCAGTCAAAGACAGGTCTTTTTCATCTAATGAAAACACAGGTGGGAGTTGTGGAATCATCCCTGAACTAGGTGTGTCCAATCTGCACGGTGAATTAGATTGTGCAAAATGGACTGAGATTGAACTAACCAGAGGTAAATTCTTTTTTCTGGTTTAGGCTCCGTCCACACGAAGTCAAACCCTGGCCTAAATTCACAAATTTTTCACCAAACCAGCCTCTCATCCATATGAAGCCGGCGTTTCGGGGGTCTGTAAACGATCTTTTTTTTATTAAGCCTTCAGAGTGGGAAGATTTTGAAACACAGTTTTACGCGGTTCCATCTTTAAGCTCTAACCGCATTTTTTTCTTACACGCATGCGTCATAGCGTCGCCTCTAAACACTCAGGCGCGACACGGTATCACAACAACAATGGCGCCGTACTGTATTGAATGGTTGCTGCTAATGCTACTCACCCTGCTGTCGGGCTTACAACAGAATCTTCTTCTTCTGGAATATTCCAGGAAGAACAGAGCAATATCGACGACATAGTTCAGCACCTGAATTTGACTGAACCACGAAAATGGACCCGCAGGGCAACCATGTATAAATATTAGTGCGCATGCCCAACATTTCGTTGCCTGTTTTCGCCTATTTTTGCTTTGGCACCACAGCACCACTTACAGGCCTGGCATACATTTTGCAGCGTTTTCATGCATTCATGTGGACGATCACATTTATTTTACGTCTCCGTCTTTAAGACAAACGTTCTGGAAAATATTAGCATTTCGTGTTCGTTTTGACTTCGTGTGGACGGGGCCTTAATTTCTTTAAAATTCAATTTAAACATTTTTTTTAATAATTTCCATCCATAAAACATGTTTTTTGCTTGCAAAAAAATGGAACAAAGTTCACTCTTTTTGCAGCTCTGTTAAAGCCTGAAAATGTCTGGGTAATGTGCAGTAGCAGCCATTCCATCTTCAAACTTGGAAACAAAGTCCAGTGCATTGTTTTTAATTTTCTTTTTTTGGAATAACTATGACCTGGATGACTGAGAATCCTCCCCAGCGTACAGTAGCAGCCATTCAAAATGGACCTTCCAAGTTAAACGACAGCTGAATAGCAGCCCACTTCCCTCCAACTCCTGGTGAAAACTTCCAACCACTGGAGTTACCCCCTATTGCATATTTTTTTACTCTGACTCCACCCTTTCACTGAATTACAGGGTCTGACCAGGAGATGACGCTTTCTTTAGATCTTAATGTCGACAAATCATGACAGTAAGAATATTTTAGTACAAATATTGATGTTTTAAAAGGAATTGAAGGGGGACCAGCCAAGGACCCATTAAAGAAAATGGGGAAGTTTTAAGAGGCTACTACTGTATGACTCCAATATATTGCATAATCTGCCATATTTATCCAATGCACAGATTTTTTTTTCATCTACGCTGAGGAATTTTGCATTATTCAGATTTCTGGGATTGATGATTAAACAGTTTATCAAAACATGTTTTTAACACCGGGGTTTTTTACAACCTAACTTTGCTTTTCCACTTTCCAAAAACAAAAACACACAGATTTCAGGTCAAATAGCAAACAGGCAAACCTCAGAAAACATGTGGCTTTGCAGTCCAGTTAGTTGCACCTGAATTTTAAATAAAGGAGGATGTTGGGATCTGGAGGCTTGTCTACCTTTCTCCACCAGAGGGAGCCTGAGATCTTCCTCCTGAGGGCGTGAGCTGATTTCTGCACACCTGTTTCCCATCTGCTCATCTGGAGGCTTTTTAAGGAGGAGGAGGCTGACACTTCTCTGCCAGAGTGTATTCTTCTGCCTCTCAGATCCTGACATATCTGGTGATCAGTCAACTCCTGGAGAAAACTCTCACTGCCTGGAACCTGCCTGTCTGCCCTCAGCCTCCGTCTCCGTCTCCGCCTCTACCCTCAGACTGCCGATCAGCCTCTGGACCCTCAAGGTTCCCTCCCTAACGGTCAGAATACCCCCTGAGCAGGTACTAACCCAGACCGCCGTTAAACAGCAAGTTTCCTGGATCCACTCTAACTGATCTGTCCTACTCTAGTTGCTTCCCTCCCGTGACCAGCCTGACGAACCAAGACGCCGTTCACATTTCTCTGAAAACTTTGTCAATAAACCTTTTAACTATTTTTTCTGTCTCTTGAGTGTTTCTGCATGTGGGTTAGAAGATTAGACCCCAACATGACAGAGGATAAAACATATTTGTCTTAAGCTTTTAGTTATGTATTGGTGAATCACGTCAAATTCAATTAAAACATAACAAGACTGTGTTTATACTGTGAGATAATGCAGACATTAAAGTGATGAGAATTTTGTTTTGCTAAGCACTGTACTGTATGTGCTTTTAAAGCTGCAGCCAGCACTACTTTACTTCAACCCCAACATCTAAAAAAGCCCCGATTCAGCTTTTGTTTACAAACAGGAGCTCACAAGAAATCTCACTAAGAGTCTGCGAGCTCTGCCAGAAGAGGTAGTGAATAGGTGGCAGCCACAAAAAATGTGTCTGCTCATTAATCTTATTTGGGCTCCAGCATTTAAGTGAAGTTGCGTCCCATTAGTCAGAAGTTTCCGGTGAGGTAGAAGAGTTTGGGGCAGGGATTGGGAAAGAATCATAGAGGGAAGCCAGTAAAGCTTTTAGCTTAATTAGACTTTATATTTAGACCAAAAGCTGCTGACTCAGACACATACTTTGGAAAATCCAACCTGGCGGCGGTAACAATGGAATTTATTCCCTATGTTTGATCTAATTTTCAAATTTAAGTGATTTTATGTGCATCTCATCTCATTTGCAAAGTCACTTCAGAGATTACAGTATAAATAAGAGCTAAAGTTCTTAGTGTCATATTGATCATCTCTCTTAACAGAATCCATTGCTGCCAATATGAAAATTTAAGTCCAAGCCAAGAAACACCAACTATCATTTGGCAGATCATCACTGGATGAAACAGAATTCACATTTCTGTGGTGGAGTAAAGCAATATGTAAAAACATATCTATTTAAATGGCCAGAACAAGCGCCTCTGTTTGTATTCTCAAATATTGATTTAGTCTTTTTCCCATTTGACCTTCTGCCCACTTATGTATCTGTTACACATGCCCTTAAGGGAAAGAGTCCTGGACTAGGCAATCTGGTTGCAGTGAGGAACAGCATCAGTTATCTCATGCGATTGAACTGCAAATTACTGTCTCTACAACTCAACTGGGGAATTTCAAAAGAAAAACAGGGTATCAGCAAGAGAAGGAAGGCAACTAGAAGATGTTTTTGAAGTATTGCTTTAACCAACAACATGCTGAATATTTAGTGATAATGAATTTTGACACCTTACTGCCCTCAAAATGTGAACATTATATAGTTTTTCAAGACCAGTAAATTATATTTTAAAAACAACTTTTAAAAATTGTTTTTTTATAAGATTACATTGAATATTTCATGTGTGCACGTACGTCTTGTGCATTTAAAAATAAACAGCATGTAGAGTATGGAATGTGTAAACTGTGAGAATTTAAAGAATATTAAAAGCAACACAAAAAAATGCATAAAACAGGAGTTTCAAGTTTCCAATAAATGAACCTCATGTTATCTGAAATAAATGAATAAATAGTCAGTGTATGGCACTGATGAGGTTTTAATGGAAGCCCAGGTTGCCTTGATAATGGCCATAAGGTCATCCAACATTTTCTCATTATCAGTTCGTATGAAATCGTACGAAAAGTTATGCACACTATTTTGTACGTTTTGGACGTTTTTCCTCAAAAAACCACATCAGTGCGAATGCGCTGGCAGACAAAAAAAGCAGATCCGCGGACGGACGTAAAACTGGGAAAAACAGTGCAATCATCACTTATTCATGTCTCTAACTACGTTGCTTGCTGTTTTATATCTTAGGGTCAGGGTTAGGGCTACAGTAATTGTTTTTTAAATTCTATGTTCTTGAATGGTGCGTAAGATGCGCATGCGCATACGATGAAAAAAACGTACAAAACGTACAAAATTACGGTGCATAACTTTTCGTACGATTTCATACGAACTCATAATGAGAATACACTGGGTCATCTGCACTGTTGGGTTGTGTGTTTCTCATAATCCTCTTGAAAACAATGTGATATAGTTTCTTTAAGGGCTTCAGGTCAGACCCATTTGCTGGTAACACCATGATCATTAAACCAGCTTCTGATACCATGTGCAAAAATTCAATTAACATCTCAATAAAGCTTGTCAACAGAGGGAAAGATGGCGTTATCTGTAACTTCCCTGTGGAACCAATAACCAGTTATGGTCTGTGAGGCAGAAACCCTGTCTAGTTTTAAGGGTAGGCTTAAAACTTACCTTTTTGATTCAACTTAAAGTTGAATAAAAAGTCCCCCCACAAAGTCATCTTTGTGGGGGGCTCGTTTGTGGTCATATTTGTGAAGAACAAGAGGATTTTGTGCAAAATGTAACATATTTTCTATAGCATTAAACTTAAGACTTTGCCCCTGAAGGTTAAGATTAAAATAAAGCAGCAGGTATATTTTTTTTATATGAAGCCAATGGGGATAGAATCTGTGAAGAATATTAGGAGCTGGAAAAATGCAGTTTTTGGTTAATGAAGTGGTGCAAAGCATATACTGTATTTACTGCAAAGTTGAAGAAATAAATCATTATGTTTCTTTGAAGTTCTACAATGTAATAGTTGGAACATTTTTCTGATGCACTGCCTCTTTTGTCAGATGCTATGTTAAATTGCTTAGTTTACATTAGCAGTTCATTAATTCCTGTTGGCTTGAAGCAGGGATAAGGCTTGCTGATATAATCACAGCAAAGGAAACCAACAAGAGGATACGTTTTTGCCGGAAAGGGACAATTACCCTCTCTGATCATATCTCGGACCAAACTTTAGAGCTGAAGAAGCTGCCTAATTCACTTCACTATCGGCTGCAAAGATCTGGTACTGGTTTACCACTCAGAGAACAAATGAAAATGGGAAAGCCTTATCTGCATGACCAAATAAGTCAATACGAAGCCCACAATAATCAGGCTTCTGCTGTTTGCACCGAACTTGATTAAAAGAACAATGCACAGGGCTTTCCATTCTTTTCCCCAGAAATCGAATAATTTTGTGTCATAATGGAACTATAGGTTTTATTGCTGCCTTGATTAAAGCTAGACAAATAAAACAGAATGACTGCAGCAGCTCTCACAAGCATGCAGACAATATACAGCAATGCTCTCTGTTCTGTTTTAGCATTAAAGCTTTTCCATAGACACATCACTTGAAGGAGGTGTTACTACAGGCTTGAGTTTGCAAGAATTTGGTGATACAATATATCAAAATGCTTGGGTCATGATAAAATGTATTCTCATGAGGATACGATGATGCATTGGGTCTTTTAAAATAATACATCTATGGAAGAGCTTACAAGATCTTGTTGTTCTCTGCATTGGCTGGTATAGCAGCTAAATAATAGCTCTAGTTTGGCAAGTTAAAGATAACCAGCCTTTTACTCCTTGTCGTGCATTAGAACCCTGACATGGACGAATGTCTATAAATATTTTTTTACATTTAAAATTGATTGGTCATATTTTGAATCAATACCAATATCATCTAATGAATTAGATGAAAAAATAGGTGTGTGACCTTCCGATGTGTAGTCACCTCTGCGCGGGGGGTGTGGACAGATTTGACGGTTGTAGAGGCTATGCATCAGAAGCATAAATTGGCCTGTACACTTTCTGATTGTTTGAATTAACCTATGAAATAATATTTTACCTAAAACTTATCTCATGTCTTCCTTATGAAATTTCCACCCCTAGTCAAGCACACATACTTCCCATAATCAGGACTAAGGTGGTGTTATAACAAAGACAAAAACGGTAGCTGCATTTCACCTCAAAATGCAGAAAAAAACGGGACGATACCAATGGACCCCCTATGCCTTGCAAAGCCTACAAATGTGATACACCAAGGTGTACCCCCAATGACGTATTCCTAATTAAAAGCCTGTGAAGAACTGTCCAAAAATATCAGCAACACATACCACGGTTTGGTTAAACTATAGAAACATATAAACTGTTAATTTGGGTCTCTGCTATTTTTTCCAAATCATTTGCACATTCTTCTGAGTCAGAAAGTGCCACAGTTAAATCATTATTCATAACGATACAAATGGTGGCATGCTGCACAGGGAATGCCTTAATTGTGTTGTACTCCCATGCTGCCGATAAGCTACTGAAAATCACCATGTTACCATTTTAGGAGAGCCTGTTGTGAGAAAACATCATGCAGATATTGAATCCAAGGTTGTGGCATTTTGACAGGATTTCCTAAAACACAGGGAGGAGGGAGACACTCACGTTACCATCACTGAAAGGACAGAACAGATTTATGTTTGCCTTCATTTTTAGAGACAGATTTTTTATGAATAGTAGATCTTTTTTAAATTTATTCAGATATCCTATGAACTTTCACTTTTTAATTCTATTTAAATCCAGACATCTATTGTGTGAATAACTGAGCGCTACTAGGTCACTGAAACCATTAGGGTGGATGGTGCAAGTGAGCAAAGAAGACTCAATAATTACTGCTTTCTGTTTGTGTGGGGGATTTGGAATACACTTAGATGAAGCATACTGTATAGCTGTAAGAAGCTGTTTATGCAACTGCATGTAACTCTATATATGGAGGACATGCAGGCTGCGACATGGGAAGACGGAGGAAGACTTTTAAACAATACAAACAACAAAGTTGCCCAAAGTTAATCGGCATTTGGAGAAAGTTAGCTTCAAAGTCTTTCAGCTAATTTTAGGTGACCCCACCCCCTTCTTTTAACTATTTATTTTAACATGTGACAAAATTCAACATTGTCATGAAAATATATGTTTTAATTATTATTATTAGTAGTATTCAGTTCACTTTTTTCATGCCTCCTGCAATTGCAACAAGTCCCATCCAGGGGGTGCACTCCCCACTTTGGGGACTATTGTCTAGATCTATGGAGATTTTCTCTGCAAAAATCCAATTTTAATTTAAGGGCAGGATTTCACTCTGCTTGCAATCAAAACATCAGCTTTTTCTTGAATATATTCTCTTGTGCATCAAATCTTTGCTTTCACTCACTCCTCTTGAACATCCAGGGGCAAGACATAGAAACTGAGGGGAGTTTCAAATACCGGGGTGTTCATGCCAATAATAAACTAGACTGGACTGGAATAACACCAATGCCCTGTATAAGAAGGACCAGAGCCGCCTCCACCTCCTAAGGAGGCTGAGGTGCTTTGGAGTGAGCAGGCCCCTTCTTCAAACCTTCTATGACTGTGATGGCATCACCCCTCCTCTACGCTGTTGTCTGCTGGGTCCCTGGCAATGCAGAGCGGGACAGAAAGAGACTGAACAAACTGGTGAGAAAGGCCACTTCTGTCCTAGGCTGCAGCCTGGACTCTGTAGACGCTATGGTTGAGAGGAGGGTGCTGTCCAAGCTTACATTCATCATTGACAACACCTTACACCCTCTGCATCAGGCTGTAGAGGAGCTGAGCAGCTCCTTTAGTGAAAGACTTTTACACCCTGTTTGTAAAAAGGAGTTCTATCGTATGTCGTACATCACTGCTGCCATTAGACTTACTATAACTGCATTAACATGTGCAATAACTAATGCACAATTCCTGTTTAATACCCTGTGCAATAATCTACTTATATTTAAAACCCTGAGCAAATCTATTTATATAAATACCTATTTAATACCCTGTGCAATAACCTGTGCAATAATCCCGATAAATTAAAGACTTCAGCTGTTATATACTGTATATAAATATATGTGGACGCACCATATATACTGTATATATGCGATGCACCTTTTCCTCCTTTTGGCACCTTTTCACTATTGAGCCGATGTGACAAGTGTTTTTTTCACAGTGAGATCAATAAAGTCTATCTTATCTCATCTTATCTTAAATGTTCTCTCGTTTGTCTTTTCTTCGCATGAAAACCCCTTTGTTCTGTTCAGACATGCACTTGAAAACCTGTTGTCCCTGTGATTGTTTTTTTTTTTTGCTTTCTCAGATTGGAGTCTGAGCATAGCCTAGCAACCGTTTCATTCAATTGAATGATGGTATGGTATCCTCGAAAAGGATAACAAAGGATACCACCACTCAAGAAAAAATTATTGAGTGTCTTGAGGTCAATGCATCTTCAGGCGTGAGGTAAAGAAAACTTCTGCTACACGGTATGCTACTAAGAGCAGGTGCTAATTCTGCTTCAGGTAGGAAATTGTGCTGCATTTCATTGGTGATTAAAGAAACACCCCTGTTACTTTTATGTTTTTTATTGTTAGAAAACTTACAGAACATTTATGTCAATTTCAAATAGTTTATATAATTATTTTTTAAATATTTTTTTATCATTTATATTTAATGGTCATTTAAAGGTGCATGGACATCTTATATGCATATACCAAAAAGACCAAAATCCAGTTGATCATAATAGAATACGGCTAAATATTCCAACTTTTACCATGGTGTTAGATGGCACTCATTGATGTAGCTACTAAATAAGTTCAGACTGCGTCCACTTGAGATAGACCAATATTTTTGCACGATACTAGCATAGTTTTTTTTTTGTCTTGTATCGGTGCTGGACGATACATGCAAATACATGCTTATGAAGTTGTCAGGGTGAGTTGACACTAACAATTTTTTTTATGAAGGATAAATGATTATCTCTACAGCAGGGTTTGGGCACCTCGAGTCCTAGAGGTCCTGTATCCTAGAACTTTACGATATAACCTTGACTTAACACACCTGAATCAAGTAAATGTGTGTTTGTGTAATATTACCTTTAAAGGTGTTCAATGTTACATGCTGATTCATGAATGCCTTCAGCAACCATACCTTGAAATCACTTAAATTGCACGTATCGCCGATCCTACATTTGCTATCCTTTCTTAAGGTTTTTTTTTTTGGTTTTATTGTTAAATGTTTCCATCTTTATAAATTAACACGTGTAAATATTTTCATAATTGCGTCAATTTTTTTTATGTAAATGGAGGAATAAAAAGCGGTATCGGCTCCAAGAATGGGCCCTATAAAAATTGGAAGTTCATATCAAGGTTGTTAAGACTGATGTGAAAATAATCAGAATCTGCATTTATTTTAAAAGCCTTTACTTTTCCATCTGCGTTTTCGACCACGATGTAATCGCTTATGGAAAACTGACAGCTCGGAGGTCAGGGCTTTAAAGCATTGCTAACATTAGTAGGACTATCATCAAAGAGATGCACTCCCATGTCTATCAACTTCACTGCACCATCAGAATGTTTCCTGAGCTTTAGCTCCAGCTTCAATCAGACTGTTTTCCAAGCACAACTCAAGTTTCTTCCCTCTTAGAGTCAATCATCGTTTGTGTCTTTTCACAAATAATCCTGGACTCCTTTTTTTCACGACCACTCTGTGAGTTTCACACTCGCTAATCTCCATTGCAACGGCTTGTTAATAATTGTTAGCATGCGCTGTGATGTAATCCAGATCACCTGATGTTTTTATTTTAATTATACACAAAAAATCTATATATACGAATGAATTGAGTTAAAACAAAGCTCAAAAGAAAACAAACAGGACGCTCTAATTTATCATAAAAACGTTTTTGTGCAACCAGAGGGAGTTACTTGTGTATAAGTTTAAAACATTATAGATTACATGACTTTGTATTTTTAAAGTCGTAGGGAAACGGCTGTTACAACCTTTGCATTTTCTAATTCTCCCGAGTGGTGCCCGACATTACACGAGTGAATAAAGTGAATGTGATTGGTCGTTATCAAAGGGGGCGGGATTTATGTTAGCGTCTTGCTAACCAGTTAACAACTTAGGGCTAGCAGGTTCCCAATGGGGACCAAGTAGCACTAAATTGGTGACTTAGAAACGGCTTACAGCAGCGGTCCCCAACCTTTTTTGCACCACGGACCGCTATATGTCAGACAATATTTTCACGGACCGGGGGGGCGGACCGGCCGGGGGGGGGTGTACCGTTTTTTTACTTGATCGTATTCAAATCGCCCCCGCAGGGACCGGTAAATACGATCAAGTAAAATGATACAAATGGCATAAAATCAAATACAAACAGCATAAAAATAAAACAAGCCGGTCCCATCGAGGCGTAATCGGAGATAATGACACACGAAGTGTGCTCCTGATGTCCAGTCTGCTCCGTAGCTTTGTTTTGGTCGCTGTAACTGCAGAAAATCCCGCTTCACAAAGATAGGATGTTATAGATAGGATGAATCTTAACCTGTGTCAAGAGGCACAGATGCACCGACTGATGTAATTGGGAGAGAATACCGCAATTTTTTTTATATTTTTCTAAATAAAACATCACTCAGACTCTGATCGTCGATAAATTATTCTGTGCGGCCCGGTACCCAATGACCGACGGACTGGTACCGTTCCGCGGCCCGATGGTTGGGGACCGCTGGCTTACAGCGTACATTTTTGAGGCCTTCCCTCACAACACTGCCAGTTCTGTTAGCTCTACGCCTGCCGAAGACACAGACGCCCATCCCCGTGAACACTGGGATGGAACTCAATGGGAAAGGAAATGATTCTTATTTCAACCGTTGTGTACATTAGCTGCGACATATGAATCAAGATGCTATGACCGAAAAAATTTGATTGACAGATGACAGTTGATATATGATTGGCCGAATTTAGGTGTTCAAGCTGACGTATAACTGACTGGTCTGCATAAAATAACAAAAAATAAAAAAACAGATTTTAAGACAGGATTTCTTTTTTAAATAGACATTTAAATATCGATATTGTTTGATAAAGAGTACATTTATATCCATGTTTAAGTCAGAATGATATTTAAATATAACATTTAAATATAACTTCCCTACGACTTTAAGGAAGCATCTAGGGCTGTAATTCGATTGGCTGGAACGGTTGCTTGGCAATAATCCCATTACAATGTGAAAAAGCTAAGAAAAAAAAAATCCAGAAATAGGGAAAAACGGACTGCGGACACATTTCTGACTCCAGGAGAAGCAGGCCAGCGAGAGGAGAAAGTATCTGAAAGATGCATTAAATCTGACAGCAGAAAAAAAAAATTGATAGAGATAAGAGTTTTTAAGATAAAGTAAAAGTTTTGAGTGCAAACAGAGAAAGTCTTGAGTTTTGGCAGGAAAAACCTACTCTTAACATAAATTAATGATCTGTCTGTTAAATATAATTAAAAGATCAGTGGGACTACCTGTGTATCAGAGGCTAGGATCAAACCACAGGAAAAGGTTTGGTGCATTTTCTCAAACTACCGACTGTTCGGCTGGATTTTAGCGCTGATCCCCAGTTGCGTTGATCTACAGTAGCTGTAATTAGTCCGAAGGGCGAGCTGATATGACAATCTGCTAGCCAAGAGAATTAAATGATTCTGAATCCTTCTTCTGATTCCTCCTAGTTATTTTTTCTGATTAAAGCCTTAGATGAAGCATCTACAGAAACACACCAATTTATAAATGGTAACAAAACAGCTATAACAGAATAAATTAGATTATACATACATGTAAGCTAACATGAGTATAAAGCCCATCAAAAAGTGCTTATTAATTGATTGCTTAATTTTGTTCTTTGCAATGATTAAAAAAGTAATGATAAAAAGATAAACAAAATGAGAGCTTTTCTTCTATTTGTGACACTGCTCTGTGCAGACAGAGTGCCAAAAGTCTAATCAGCAGATTATCCTTTAGTATTGCGTTTCCCATTTTAGTGCATTATACCAACTGATTTTGGTCATTTAAGCTCTCTATGAGCAGGCCTTTGCTGCTGCAATCACATCAGAGCCTATTGGGTAATTATTCTGCAGTGGCTATGAGAGTTTCCTTTAGACTGTGTTCTAAAAAAGGCAATTCTGTCTGGGTTTTTTATTTTTTTGGCTTGTTTTGTCTTGATTGCCGCAGCCGCATTTTAAAGTTTGAAGTTGTTACCTCTACCTGATGGGACTTGGACAGGAAGTCATAAAGGGCAACATTATGAGTGGAAAAAAGTCCCCAGTTGGTGAGATCCTTACATTTCCAAGACAATAAACAGAAAATCATTACCTGAGAGGTCCAGGGGCACACACACATGACCTGCAGATTACCTTCTGAATGTCACTCCCCGTTACATTTATGGTTTCAAACATCGTCCACTTGGGTGCTATCTATCTGGGATCTAATTCACCGAGAGAAAAGGTTCATAAAAAGCTTTTCAGTAGTTATCGTCTAACAAGCCGGTAGGTTGTGGCACATTATACACCTCTGGTCACTGGAGAAGTAGATTATAGGAAAATACACGTCTTAAAGTGGTGTAAACTGTACCTTTTATTTTTCCTCTTTAAGTGTTCTTTTGATGTCCTTGACGGGATGTGTTGTTTCTGCCTCAGCACTGAACTGTGTAATCTGTTTGCCCTGTTATAATGCCTCTATTATCTTCTGTTGTCTTGGGAACAGACATATTTGCTCCTCCACGCGAAGCCCTGCCATGCACAGGTGCTTCTGCTCTCATGTGTGCACAGGTGGAAGCTAGTGTTTGAGCAGTGCAGGTTAGACAGAATATTACTCTGTGATAAATGATAAAAGCACAAGATGAAGCCTCTCACTCAAGATGTATCTTTAAAAAAACTGTCCAAATCAGAGAGATACAAAGAAAATATGTGACGCTTTTTTCAATTTAAAGCTTTTAACAAGCTGCAGGGAGGAAGAGGAACTTTTCTGCTAAAAAATCTTATCAGCTAGAGCAAAAAAGTGCCTCTACAATGAAAGAAAAGCTTTAAAATCGCTAATTATCTAAAATTGAGTTGAGCTCTATTGCAACTCTGTTTAAAAAAAAGAAACACGGACAAGGATTGATAAGATACAAATATTTTATAAGCACAGTAAGGAGAATTTCTAGTTGGTGTGGGTTTGACATTTATAAAACTTGATCTTTATTTAAAACCATTCATTTTTCGCAAGTTGGATCAATGTATAATTAGGTAAGTATAAAAAGAGCAGTGTAAATCTATACTACCTTGAAATGATCGTGATTAGAATTGCAAGTTAGAGATTAATGAATTAATTTAAATGTAATTGATCCTATTGGTTGATGAGAAAATGGGTTTTCTCTTGTGTCTAAAGAATCTTTCTAAACCCAAACAGGAACATGTTGCTCATGCTTTCCAGTGTACAGAGATGTGAAGCTATCATTAACAGACAGGGTATGTCGCTTTGACATACTGTCAGTTTATTGGCTACTTTCTTTCAATGATGCTAACTGTGATAGCCGTCTTTTTTTAGAGTAATCTAGCATTCAGTGCTGGGAGCCATCTTGTGCTGTTAGCAGCCCAGGTTGCTCTGGTTTCTCTCAGAGGAATGTTAAAATTAGGCTCTATGAAGTGTATCAAATTAAAAGAGCCTTTCCCATCTACATTTTTTTTTTGCATGATGCCTTTTTTTTATTATTTGATTTTTTTTTTACATCTCTAGATGGGATCATAATGTATTTATTTGTATTCATCAAAGCCCAGTTTATAATTTTAGAATCCTTTAAAATTGAATTTCAGAAAACAAGAGGAACAAAAATCTTTTAAAATCGTGATATTGTATATTGCTGCTCTCCCTGTTAGTGTAATGAATATAAATATAAAATTATTTAAACAAAGAGCTGCTCAGTGAGGCAGTGGGTAGCACTGCAAGAAGGTTCCAGGTTTAATTCCCGGCCTGGGAATTAAAGTTTGCATGTTCTCCCTGAGCAGGGGTGCAAAGTAAAGAATTACATT
>NW_015150718.1:927175-928555 GCF_000732505.1 Cyprinodon variegatus | reverse complement strand
TCATCCTTTATTTGCATTAAATAACTCAAAGTAACTAAGTAACTTTTACTCAAATTACATTTTAAATGAAGTAATTTTGTACTTTTACTTGAGTAAATTTTTTAGATGGGTAATTTTGCTTTTACTCTGAGTAGAATTTAGGCAAAGTAAAGATACTTTTACTCAATTACAATTTTTTAGTACTCTTTCCACCTCTGTCCCTGAGCATGTGTGGGTTCTCTCTGGGTACTCTGGCTTCTTCCCACAGTCCAAAAACATGACTGTTAGGTTAATTGGCTTCTCTAAATTCTCCTTAGGTGTGAGTGTGTGTGTGAATTATTTTTTGTCCTGTTGCCCTGTAATGGACTGGCGACCTGTCCAGGTTGTACCCCTCCTCTCACCCGTAGACAGCTGCAGATAGGCACTAGCTCCCCTCGTAATCCCGCTTGGGATAACCGTGACGAAAAATGTATGGTTTCATTAACTAAAGAAAGTTTGGATGGATTTTTTAAGGACACAAGAAACCATAGAATATTCCAGAACAATCACAGCTTCAATGGATTTACAGGGCTTAGCTGCCCCTCCTCCACTTGTTGCCCTCCATAGACAGCTAGTTGAAGCAAATCAATTCTATCAATCTATTGAAATTAACTTTTCAGCTGATGCTCAGGTAATAATCTTTCAAGTCCAAAATGTTCCTTCCATCATATTCTGGATCTGTCCCTGTGTCTCAACCGATTGGGATGTACCCAGGGTTTGAGGAAAGCATGACCCAGGACGCTTCACTGGAAGGAAGATCTTTGGAGGCTGCCTGCTTAAATGCCTGAATCCAGAGGTGGATAATCAAGGTCCGGAAATTAAAATCCCATATAAGGATCCGTTTCAACAATTTGCGTTCCACAATACAGCCTGAGGGGCGAATAACCTAGTTAGGTGAACAGGATGAAGGAAAACAGTGCAGGGATTTCACTTTCTGGACCTGGATTATCCACCGCTGAATGAACCTCATCAGCAAACTCAACAAACTCCTTGCGATACAACTTAGAATTAGCTCTACTTCCAGGTCCAAGTGGATGATTTAGTTAAACACAAAGTCCATTACACAGGAAAAACCGTGGGGCTGTGTAACCAAGCCGCCAGAGTGTTTACACTAGAAAAACCATCTAGATACAAGTAAAAATGTCTTAAATCAACTGTATTTACCCTTAATTTGAGAAGATAAATGAGATGACTTGCCATTCTAATTTGTATTTTTACTATCAAAATAAGATAATTATATAAAATGCACTTGAAATAATACAATGCAATTGTGTTTTCTTATTTTAAATGTAAATTGTCTTGTTCCAGTAGCAAAATGTCTCTTTTACCTTCTCAATTCAAGGACAAATCAACTTATTTTAA
>NW_015150718.1:920668-921850 GCF_000732505.1 Cyprinodon variegatus | reverse complement strand
GTCTAGATTTCGATTTTTTCCAGTGTAAATGATCATAGCCAGTAAGTTAGATCACACACAGCTGCAAACCCCCTTAACTTTGAATATCGCCTGTTCTTCTTCCCAGAAACCTCTCATCTCTCAGCCATTACCCACCACCTCTGCTTCAGAGGACGCCATCCAGCAGCCCACTCCCAACACCATCTACCTATATCCCTACCTGAAGTGTATCTCTCAACCCTCAGATAGGGAACAAATACAATATATGGTGTAAAAATATGCATACTCCAGATGGCATCAGGGCCAGGCCCCTGAGGTACTCCACTAACAAGCTCTCTGGCATCATTACGTGGGGAAACACATTCAACATGAGCCTGAAGTGGTACAAATGACCACAGCAATGGAATCAAGAACGATAAAATTCAGACACCGATTCAAAATGCACATATAAAACACAGACACAAGTCACATTTGTAGATTTGCCTTCTCAAAACAGACATAAAAATATAAAAAGCAGAACATATTTACAAAGAATTTGGTTTGTAGTATTTACATTAAGTGCAGCTTGTTCTGAATGAGTGTATGAGATGGACTGGAGGTTTCTTTTCTGCCCTACAAGTGGATGTTTAACTTCACAGCTATATGAAATTAACTGGTCCTACGTCTATATGTTTCCGATAATATTCCTGAATTGTTTACCTAATGGAAAAGAAATCTGTAGCAACATTTCTGGCACATGCAAAGCACAAACATAATATTCCTGATCCATAAACAACATCCCACAATTCTCTGTCCTGTTCTCCCTACCTAAGTCCCTCTCCTGTGCTCTGCAGCTTCCATAACGCTGTCATGTTGAACACAGAATGCGTTCAGCTATACTTGTATAAAAGTTTGTGAGCAGCTAATTAATAATAATTTCCTGATTACCTATAACATTAGATTTATTTTACCAGCCCTGCCTACTGTGCTCTAAGCCATGAAATATAAACCCAATGAAAGCAATAAAATAAGTATGGTGAATTCTCTGCATAATCTAACATGATGTTAAAATTCATTCATACATCCAGCTGATCTAACCAGCACACTGCCTATAATAAACATATATACAAGACAAAGAGAGCTCTTATAGTAGATCTTTGTCAGAAAACACAACAATGACTAAGGAATCTTCTCAATTTTAGTTCTCCTTGGTTAAAGGAATAG
>NW_015150718.1:903446-917628 GCF_000732505.1 Cyprinodon variegatus | reverse complement strand
CGATAAAGCAACTGAAGCAGCTAGTCCTGTCATCAACTAAGGGTTAACCACAGAGTTTCCTACTAGCTCAAAGCTTAGCTGTTTAGTAGTGTTTCTCTTTGAGATAAAAACACTATAGAGGAACTATTTTTGCATTAACTCTATAATGTTTTCTTTTAAAACAGAAATTACTCCTAGAAGAAGGTTTTTGCCTTTCGTTGTGCTGTCTTCCCAAATACCCAGTTGTAGTAAATGACTTATCGCACCAGGCCAGGTTCTGCTTGAGGTTTCTTCCTTCACATTATGGAAGGAGTCGTCTCCACTGATTCTACAGGCATCCTCAGTATGAGGGATACAGTATCTGTAATGTTAGTGACTCTTAATGAGCCTGAATTAACCTTAACTCTGTTCACACCATTGGGCTTTCACTATAAACATTGGATCTCTCCATCTTGTAAAATGCCTTGAGAGGCATTAACTGGGAAATAGCTCTATATAAATGAACTGAGCAGAGTTGAATAGTTTAATATGTTTTATTTTGCTGTTGTGAATCTTTTTAAATGTCAGAACAAACCCAAGTGGGAAGTGTGATGGTGCATTTGCACAGCAGCAGCCCCTAAAAATAGTGCTGCTTTTATTTGAAGTAGGAGGAGATAGAATCTGCTGCTGAAGAAATTTTCAATGTTACAATCATTTTACATTTAATAAATGGGTGTTTTACTACATGAAATATACATATACATATATATACCGGTATACACACAAGTATTCAATAGATTTATCAACGGACATAATTAAGTTAATCTAATGGCCTTTTCTTACATTCTACACTACCAAATAAATAATAAATGCATGATTCATGCTAATAAATATCATACTGCGTAATTGTCAGTATTGGACAATACTCACAGCTGGAATATGGGTATTGTATCAAAAACAAAATACATATATCGAGACATCTGTAATAATTTCTGTTCTACTCTCTGCGGTCACATTTTCCTACTGCTCCTGGCATCTCTCTGCTCTGCCCTTGCTTTGCTGTCTTTTCCTTTCTGAATTTCATTTAAAAACACCATATCAATCTCTTTTACTAATGAAATATTGCTATATGTCATCGTTATGCTACGAAATCCCCCAAAAATTCACGAAACTTTGCCATATTTTTATATGTTGATATATTGATGCGGTATAGATCTATTTTACTAACAAAATCTCAGAAGGAATCCCACGGGTTATCTAAGGAAAACCCGTGGGATTCCCGAAAAAATGTCAGTGTCTATTAGGAAGCTCCACGACTGCAGACTCCCCCCTCCCCTACCCGCAGACACCTGTGGGTGCCTTCAGAACTATAACGGCAGTTGATAAACTTCCATCTTTTCAAGAACAAAAGCCTCTGGACAGTGTTCATGGGCAAATTGAATGCACTCACTCACTCACACACACACAACTGATGCTCAAATACCCGATAGACTATGTGACCCTCAGCCTCCAAAGTTTACCCTCTGCTGAAATGTTTGTCTCGTGTTATATGTGCTTTTCTTTTGCTGACGTGTTTTTTGATATCTCAAACTATACCCCGTCAAGGACAAAGTATAAAACATGTTGTTTTTTTCCCCCTCTCCCTCCACAATGTGGCTCCTATCTTTCCACGGATATAAAAGGCAGCGCCCTAAGGGAACCGCCTCATGGCAGGGCCCCTGGCAGCGTTCTTTGGCACGCATGGCCTCAGTCAGTCGTTCTCCTGTCCCTGTGATTCTGTCGATAAAGAGGAGATCTATCACAACACAAAGAAGGGTGCCTAATAAAGTGGGTAGATTATATCCAGTTCAAACTGTCAGGCTTTTGAGGAATTACAAAGCCAAAGCTTCTCAGGATCCTTTAATGTTTAAAGATTTGTAATTTTCAAGCTTCTCTCATCATAATCTGCATGACTCAGCCTTTGTTTGGCTTTACTCTACTTTACTATAACTTATTTTGAATGGCTGCCCACATCCGCAGGGTGAGCTCCATAGGTCTGTGTAAGAATGAGTCATTGTTGCTCCAATTTAAAACTAAGACGGCCAGAAGCTTAAATCCAACAATTTAATCCTATTAAAGTTACATCATCAATATTACATATTTTCTCTGCAACAAAAAATGGTGCCAACTAACAGTCGACCTCAGGTCTCATTCAAAAAATTTATTATTGTTGGTGTTATAAAGAGGTATATTATACAGTCTGATAAAAATTTTTTATAACTATTAAAGCATTACAACCCCCCTCACAAACATGTTTGTTTTTAAATATATTTAGACTTATGGATATTTGTTATCAGCTGTAATTGTAAGGAATTCAGTTTTTGTGGGTTGTTTCTGTGTTTCCTTTTCTCCTCCACCAGGTGGTGCCCCGTCCCCATTGGGCCTCCCTGCACACCTGCAGCTTGTTGCCTCATTACCTGAGGACTCTTAAGCTGCTGACTGCCACTACCTCAATGCCAGAGTGTTTGCCAGTTTTGGGTACTCTAGCCAAGCTGAGTTTTGCTGAGTCAAACTGAGTTTTTTGTCTTTGCCTCTCGGCAGGAAGTCTTCCTACAAACTGGATTTTTCGGACCTTCTCTCCCTGGAAGGATCAACTGAGCTTCAAACTGAGCTGAGGAAACAAACCGGAGGTTTGGATCCACTTTTTCCCGAGGAAATGTTTGAGCTTTACACTGAGCAAGGGATTCATGTGCACAACAGTCCGTTCAAGTGCCGCAGGAAATCTGAGTGGCAGTCAGTCTTTCTCCGTTCATCTACAAACAACCGCATTCTGGTTAACCCTGTCCGCCCTACACTGTATGAGACAAACACCGGAACACATTCCTCACCTGCTGGAGACTAAGAGTCAACCTCATCTCTGGAAACGTGAGTCTGCCAACCTTTTCTCCTCTTCAAGTTCGAGAATCAATTCTCCCACTGAACCTGAACTAACCGCAGTGTCTTTCCTTCACCTTTCAGTTCCGGTTGAGCAGTGTTCAGAGCTACACTTGAATCTCATCCAAACTTCTCAATAAACCTGTTAAACTTTTCCCTTGTCTCTCTGGACTGGTTTATCTGCATGTGGGTCCGAGCTCTTGATAAAATCATGACAGTAATAATGAGAGTCAGAGTACATTCAGGCAATATGAAAACACTATTATGATTTAATTTTTCTTTTATTTAATATGTAAAATCAGATGTTTCCTGTTTTCTCCCTTTTTCTTTTTACAAAATGAAAATGAAAAGAAAAAATGTGATGCTCATTTTCCAATTATGTCTTTTTTCATGAGACAATTGGCCTGACCCTCAAAAATATGTATGTGGATAGATATGTTGTAAAACAGACCATGTCAGAGGGTTATAATCAGATATATACAGCAATGGACCATGTTTTTCAAACCGCTTTAGGTTGTATGATGAGGGCAGCAACAGATGCCATGCTTAGATGCTTCAAGCATAGCTTATTTCCTGTTATAGTAAACTGTCAGTATCATAAGGTACCTCCTGTCAAAAAGGCCATATATAATAATGGAAAGTGAGTATGTTTTCTGCTTTTATCCCTTTCATTTTGTGGAAAATGTTGTGATTTCCGTCTTTGGTTCAGCTCTGGTAATACTGGTGTGTTTTTGTTTTTTGTCAGTTTTAGTTTTTAAATATAGTTTTTCTGTTTCACTTTAATGCATGTTGTTCTTGCACTGAGGAACTGCACAGGGAGAGTATTTATAGGAGACTGAACAAAGACAGAACTAATGAGCTGATTGGGAGCAGGTGTGAACAGAGGCTTCTAGAAGGAAGCTAGGGAAAAGGAGACCAACACAAGAGGGCAGCAGAGGGCAAACAAGAACTCAAATATATTCAGAAAACGCCACGAACTAGGAATTAAACCAATAAAATTGAAAAAAAAGAAAAACGTGGATCAAAGTGAAACTGAAAAACTCAAAAGAAAACTTAAACATAGAAAACTTTTTGCTCCAGCAAGCTCAGAGAAAGTAAAATATTATTTTTCAATTCGTATGACATACTTCATTATCTTTGCAAACCACTATACAGTGCACACCATAACTACACACAATTAACAAAGACCAATTATCCTAAAAGTTGTGTTTTTGCACTGTGGGTGGAAGATGGAGGAAACCAGGCATGCTTATGGAGGACGTTCAAAGTCTTTGCACAAAAAGCACAGGCCAGAATTCAACTGTAACACCTGCAGTTATAAAAAAAATAAATAAAAGACACAGACACCATGGCTGTGAGTAGTTTTTTAACATTCATTGCCTAAAAGGAAGTTTTAAGCATTTGGTATCACTTCCTCCCTTCTGTAAACTTTGACTAAGATCTGACTAAATACCTGTTCAACCAGTCGCCTTCAAAATTATCCAGTCTGTAAAAGAGTCAGTTATGTGTGATTGAATCATAGCATATGACTTCAACTGCTGTTTAAAGACCTCAGAGAATCATTGGAGAACATTAGGGGAAAAACAACATCATCCAGACCAAATGACGTAACAGATGACATATATAAAGAAGTTATAAAGACGTTTCATTTATGGTTGGGTTTTAAAACAAGACGCTGTTGAATCTATCATCTGAATATTGACACAATGTGGTAAAAACTGAAAACTTAAAAACTCATGGCCGTCCACTTACAAAAATGTGCTACTTGTTTTGTTTTAAAGACTGAATTCAGTGTTTGTA
Organism: Cyprinodon variegatus; assembly: GCF_000732505.1. Classification (NCBI taxonomy): domain Eukaryota; kingdom Metazoa; phylum Chordata; class Actinopteri; order Cyprinodontiformes; family Cyprinodontidae; genus Cyprinodon; species Cyprinodon variegatus. The sequence continues at coordinate 912,957 of NW_015150718.1, read as the reverse complement.
ATGCAACTAAAGTTGTAAAATCTTGAGGGTTATTTATTTCGGTTTAATTTTTCTATGTAGCACCAATTCAGAAAGTGTTATTCAAAAAAGCTTTACAAAACTAGGTCCAATTAAAATCTAATTGCTAAGATAAACAATAAAAAATTTAAACCATTACAAATCAGCCGTAGGGTGAAAACAACTTAGTATTAATGTTTGTTTTTATTGTTTAATTGTCAAGACAACCTGTGTCCATAAAAGAAGATAAATTACATATTTTTTCTCATACATAGCCCTCTATAAATATCCTCAACAATTCCTGATTTTTGAAATTAAGCCCTCAAACAGAAGATCCAACCTATAGCTTTTGTGTAAATCCTCAGTCATCTGGTCATGGCAGACTTAAATAAGAGACAACTGGACTTTCACTTTTTTTCTCTGAAGACATTTGGACGCTTATACAGGCGTCTTTGTCAGTTCTGTCGTCTTGCATTTGAGCTATCTGTTGTTGGAGGGTAGATTTATTTAAGCAGCCTGGAGGTCCATCCTGATAAATCAGATGCAAATCTAGGACCCAACCCCAGCCTCCTTGGTTGATTAAGTCTTTTTCTGTATATGGGTTTTTTCTTTGGCCAATTGAATCATGATAAATGTGCTTGTAGGTCATTTGGAATGAGTTCCAGGTTCAAGATGCTTGAAAGCTGCAACCACAATCCCTCCCCTCTGTTCATTGAGGGCTTTTCCCTTTTAACAAACATTGCTTCTCTCACCCCTCTTTCAAACCATATTTCCTTTCTGTCTAAATTCTGATCATTTTGCTCATCAAAGGTGTGTAAATTGATTGTATATTAATGACTAATGGAAAATGCATCTACATATTCAATTTCAATTCAAATTCAATTCAGTTTATTTCTATAGTATTATTTTCCAGACCACTTCGTTCTGTAACAGAGCACTTCCCTCTCAATCTGCAGCTTTACTAGTGGTTCCTAGAATTTCTAAAAGTAGAATGGGAGGCAGATCTATTAGTTATCAGGCTCCTCTCCTGTGGAACCAACTACCAGTTTTAGTCCATAAGGCAGACACCCTGTCTACTTTTAAGGGTAGGATTAAAACTTTTCTTTAAATAATGCTAACAGAGTGGCTCAGGTTATCCTGAGCTATCTCTATAGTTATGCTGCTATGGGCTTAGACTGCTGGAGGACATAAGGACCCCCATTTCATCATTCTGCTTCATTCTATCTCAATCCTCCCACGCTGAAGGTTTCTAGGCAATGAAGGTTTCTAGAGCTGCTTGTGTTAAGAAAAAAATATTTTATTCTGTTGTCATATATGTATAAGATATTATTGTTCCTTATGTTCCTTAATGGGAGGCAGATCTTTTAGTTATCAGGCTCCTCTCCTGTGGAACCAACTACCAGTTTTAGTCCGTGAGGCAGACAACCTGTCTACTTTTAAGGGTAGACTTAAAACTTTCCTTTTTGATAGGCTTAGACTGCTGGAGGACAAAGAGGCGCCTTTTTCATCATTCTGCTTAATTTTATCTCTATTCTCTCACGATGCTGAATCTGTTAGTTCAATCTCTAACATTCTGCTATCTCTGCTTTTTCTCATAGTAGTTTTGCCTCGTCTGTTCCTGTTTGGCTGTGACTCCATCCTAGAGAGAAATATCAGATGTGCTGCTGCCATCAACACCTTTGTTTATAGATGTTGGAGATCGGCCTGTTTTTCAGTGTAGTTCTGTTTCTCTGATTGTGAATGGCTGGATGTGCTCTCTTCATACTGTACTCTGACATGGGAGCTGACTAGGAGCTCATCTGCCTGGCTGTGTGTTTCCTGGATGGGGCCGCATTTTACAGCTGCTTTTTGTATCTCTGCTTCTGTCTCCTTGAACCCCAGTCGGCCTCAGCAGATGAGCCTGGTTTTGCTGGAGGTTTCTTCCTGTTAAAAGGGAGTTTTTCCTCTCCACTCATGCTTAGTGTGAGGGATTGCCTTTGAGTCAATGACTCGATGCAATCAACTGGTTTTCCATAGATAGAAAACTCTGAATCAATCTGACTATGATCTGGTGAACTGTAAAGCGTTTTGAAATGATATGTGTTGTTGATTGGCACAATAGAAATAAACAGAATTGAATTGAATTTTATATAGAGCCAATTCACAACGCATGTCATCTCAAGACACTTTACAGATACAATTCAACCAGATTCAGAGCATAATATTATGTACAATTATACAGCACATAGTAGTATTAAACTCAATTATTCATACACTAAGGGGGTGATATTTTATGTATGATTCTTATTTGTCTTTTTATGATGTCTTCTTTTATGGCTGTATGTGTTTTTACATATATTGTGTAATTTTCCTTATGATATTTATGTCAAGCGCTTTGGTCACATTAGTTGGTTGTTGCACTCTATAAACCAATAAATAAACATATGAATTTTCATACGTGTAGAAGGAGAGCCAAAAACAATAGTGTCGAGAACAGAAATGATGCTTGTGAGAGCTGGGATGTAATAATTATGGAGCGAGAAGGTTTGAAGAAATACTTAAAGGAAAACCCAGCTCGTATCCTTTGATCCTCTAAACACTCCACTTAACAAACATACCATTATCAGGGATTGACTCAGTCGAGTAAATTAACTCTACCTGCAGGCTTCATTTATTTTCTGGTTGTACAAACATGCATCATCCATAATTCATTGCACCATCAAGGTAGTCCCTCATTTAGAGCCGTGCACAGACTGAGAAGTTTCTCTGGTGTTAAGCAGCCTCCTAAACCAATGCCTTTGGCTTGTTTGATCCACAGGTTAATCTGCATCAAATTACGCCGGTGGCCCCTGGCGGCATTAATTGCTACAGGTCTAGGCATTTTAATGAAGGTCCTGAAGGAAGGAGAGCACAGAAGTGTTTTGTTTTACCTTCTCCCTAAATGTCTACAAATATCAACAAGATCTTAACATGGCGAAATGCTGGAAAACTAATGGTTCATCTTAGCAGTGAGAGAACCTTTTATTATCTATGCATCCCTGTTATTCTGTCTAACAATATAGTACAATAATGGTTATGGTGTTCCAACTGCAACTCATTTTAACTCTTTTGTAATAGAAAAAATGCCAAAAGCAAGACGCTATACCAACAATAAGGCATTTCCAACAATATAAAACATTCCTGCCAGCAGTTTAAAAAGATCACATTTACATTTTAAGTGGATTGTCCGTTGCTATTATTCTGAGACTTGAAGTCAGTGAATAGCACAACAGAATGTCATAGAGGAAGATAAAACCTGTGAAAAAACCTTTAAACCCTATCCTTCAGTATATGAATGGATCATGAATAAGTGTTTAGAAGAGTAGATTACATTTCAATTTTACAATAATGACTGAGGCTGTTTACTGTGGGGGAGATTGCTATTCTGATGCCACTGAATTAACTCAGAGGGAGAAGATATGTGATTATCTCTAATAAAGTTAATCTATGTTAAGGTAAATACCAAAGCTGTTGTATTTTGAAATTGAAGCAAAAGTAGTTCTTGAGTTTTAATGATGTATCGAAAGTAGGGATAAAAGTTATTGATTAATGAATTAATATAAAGTTGAAAGATTTTATCGATCGTAATCATTAATTTTTAAAGTGATACCTGAAATTTATCTTGTAACAAGAGAATCTTTCCATAACATGAAGAGCTAAATATTCTATTAAAAATATGGCACATAAAAAACAAATCCTTCACCATATAAAGAAAAATAACATAGAAAAATACAATATAACAAAGCAGCAATGTTATTATTAAGACTATCTGACAAAGAAACTTTCAGTTTCTCAATTGTTTTATTATCGCCATGTTCTTTGCTTAATGGAACTAAATTCTCTCAATTAAAGACTCAACTAGCAAGAAGTGAAAGTCGTCTCCTTGCTTTTTATCCTCTCACGGCTCATTTTGCTCACAGCAGAACTATTGGCCTATCTCAATCAGTGACCCCTCCCTACCTCTACCCACTCCATATTAAGTCCCATCTGAAACCAATCACCTATGAGTGCAAAGTGGCCTATAGGGCCCTCCAAGGTGAGTGATATAAATTTATATCTTGCATATGCATCGCAAAGAAACCGTTCTGGTAGTCTAAGAAAGCAGAGGATGTATTTTTCCCCTCTGGTGCCATCAAGGTTCAGATATTGAGAGGAATTAGCCACTGATAGGGAAGGACCCTTTTTTTTGACTGACAGCATGATGGCCTGGCAGCCAATCCCATGTGCAGATATCGGATCCTCACATGTGGGGTTGGCTGCATTGCCTCCATTGTGTGGCGCAACCTTCTCAGAGTGCAAGCGCATTGCTCTAAACACTAGGAAAACACTAACATGCAGTCTACTTTGGTTTCTGTTATGGTTCTAGAATATATTGAATATAATAGAATATATTTTTGTAACAGAAGAAATACACTCAGCTAATATAAGGCTAATAAAAAGAATGATCATAACATCCGTAAATGCAAAAGGATTTATTGGTATACAAAACATTTATACTTGCTAATTTAAAGTAAAATAAGAGCCGTTTGGAAGGTGAAAAGAGAGCTTTTCTTAGGGTCCCGAGCCTCTGAAAAGAGCCAAACTTCTCATGATTAGAATGCATTTGACCTCTAGCTCAAAAATGTTAGTATTTGGATCGACCAAACCTGGGCTGTATGATGTTAAGATATACTCTAGTCTTGAAACAGAAACTTCATTCAAAAACACAGAGTGTTTAATAGCTTTTTATTTTAAAGTTGGAGCCATGTCATAAATTTAACAAACATGGGATTTGACAAACCGAATCTGGGCTGAAATGTTCTGAACCAATGACACATTTATGACGCACAAATGCACCTACATAACAACACAAAGGTGAACTTTTTGCCGTCTTTCATCAGTCAATTATATCGACATTTTTGGGGGCAAATAAATAAAGGAGAAGAATTGCTGACAAGCAGGCAGACGCTGAGCTGGAGGCAACAGGCTGTGCACTTCTGACTTCTCGTCAAAGTAACAACCTCCCCTCAATGTTCCAGGTTGTTTTCAGTCTCATGCTGTGTGCTGCATAAAATCAATGTGGCTTGCAGAATGATGCAAAAAGGCCAATTATTCCCCAACTCCTCTGGTCTAGTGACAATCATTTGTTATGCTGCCAGAGAACAGCCCCACAATTATTTCAAAACCCGGTTTTACCACCAGTAATGTCAGTATTTATCTAAAATACATGGATGAAAACTAGGGTTTTATATGAACACAAATATAATTAAAAATAAATAGCAATGCAGTATGAGACCAAACAGAAATCTGTTTTTTAAAGTTGGCATAACTTAAAGCAGCAATTGTTTTTCTATGTACTTTGTTTTAAGGAAGCATTTCCTCATCTGTAAATTGCTTCCGATAGAAATGTCTGCCAAATGCATACATTAAGAAGAGGCTTTCAAAGTGGTATGTAGTATGAAAGTAACAAACACTATGAAAATTAAGGAAACGGGACTGTAACAGAAATTACACATGAATACAAAATAATCTGCATGAGTAGAAGTGTTTAAGCTATGTCTGGTAAGGAGAGAATGGGAAAAAAACAAGTTACCAGGCCCCTTTCTTATGGAACCAGCTCCCTTTTTTAGACAACCTGTCTAAATTTTAAGACGAGACTTAAAGCATCCCTATAGTTATGCTGCTATAGGCTTAGAATGCTGGAGGACAAAACAACCTGGAGAGAAATATTAGCTGTGCTGCTACCACAAGCGCCTTTGATCATAAAGGATAGAGTTGTGCCTTTTTTTAAGTACTTAGTCCTGTTTCTCTCATAGACATAGCTATGGGCTCAGCTTTTACTGCAGCTAACTGTATGTGCTCTATTTTCTCCTTTTTGGCATGAAAATCTGAGCTCAGAGCTCATCTGCTTAACTGTTTCTCTTTTTCTTTCCTAAACATAGCCACCTCTGAAGCTAGTTTGTAGTTACCCTTTCTTACATTGCCAGCATTTATGAATCAATGCTCCTTTTGTATCTCTGCTTCTGTCTTTTTGAACCACATGGCCTTAGCAGAATGCTGATCACAGTTTTTCCTCACCACTGTTCCTGCATGCATCCTCGGCCTGAGGGAAGAATATTTACTGTTGCCTCATGCTCATCCAGGAGGAGAAAATCTTGCAAAGTCAATGGCTGGAAGCAATCATGTGATGTTCCTTAGAGAAAATACTTTGAACCAATCTGACTTTATGATCTGACTGAATTGTCTGTAAATTTCCTTGAGATGACGTGTTATAAATTGGTTCTATATGAATAAACTGAACTGAATTGAAGACAGCTATATAGCATAAAAAACACACAAAAAAACACATCTTTGCTAAATCAGCTATGAGTAAGAATTAGTCAGCCTCCAATTTGTTGTTACTAAACTCTGATTCTTTCGTGCAGACAAACAACCAGGGATATACTGTATGTAAGAAGCTAGTCAACCTGAATAAGAAAAACAGGATTTCAAAGTGTTTTGAAAGAGCTAATATTTACCAGAGATCCCCAGGTACTGCTGTAGGAGTTATTCCATATTTTCTTCATCCAGACTCCATGGTCCATCAACAACTTTGAGTGTTTACTTCTTTATTCATTGATTCGGTGCTCTCACCAGTTTCTTACAAGCCATTTCAGGCATGTTAAAAAGATATTCTGGTAAATAATATAGAGATATTTAATGGTTAATGTGCAAAAGAACCGGGCTCTTAGGCAAGGTCTAATTGGGTAGACAAACAAGACAAAAAGATATTGCCATCTTAAGAAAATATTATAACAAAACAGTAGTTTATGTAAACACTACTTTATGAACCTTTCAACCTTTTGTCAATATTGTTAGTTTTTTAAAGTTATACAAATTATTTATTCAGAGTTATGAGAGGAAAAGCACCCCCAGTGATCTATAAGTCCTGCTCCTTTGAATTTGTGGATTTAATGGTGGTATAACAGTTTATATAAGGGAGTTTTTCCTCTCCACTGTCGCTACAAGCATGCTTAGTGTGAGGGATTGCATTCGAGTCAATGAGTCGATGCAATCAACTGGTTTTCCTTAGATAGAAAACTTTTAATCAATTTGAACTGTAAAGTGCCTTGAGATGACTTGTGTTGTGAATTTGGCGCTATAGAAATAAACTGAATTGAATTGAAGGATACGCTACCTATTGTTAATGTTTTATTTATAAATTAATTTAATTTATTTTTTTTAACATTTATCATTGTGTCTTTTTGTCACAATGTAAAAACAGGAAGTGAATCATCCCAAAAAAACATTTGCAGCATGTATCAGGGATCAGTTTCAACATCAGCCATAGAAAAAAAAGAATCAGCTGAATCTGCAGTTCTTCCTCCACTGTAAGAAGCAAAATGACATATTCTGTTTTGAAATATTTCTCACCACTTTACCAAAACTCTGGAGTTGAATTGATAATTATAATTGTCTTTTAATACCATTGGAATGAAGCAAAACCACAATAGCGTGATTAAAGTTCTTATTCTGATTTAAAGGAGAAGTCCAGTCAGCAGGGAATAACCAACGGGTCATTATTTATACCTAACACTAATACGTTTGCGGTGATTTACTAAATTTGGTGTTAATCAAAAAAATAACAACAATAATTTTTGTAGCAATCAGTCGATGAGTCTGGGAGCGGCCATTTTTACCCAAATATAGTAACACCTCACTCCTGACATGACCGGCGGTGACGTCACGGTGCGGTAAGCCTAGCGCCATTCTCCCCGCTTTACAAGCAAAATCAATGGGAACTACTAGACACATCTGCAATCGACAACAATTATTGAAGATTTCCAGAGGACTTCACCATTGAAATTCACCAGAGCTATAGTTAAACTGACAATACCCACACGTCAATAATCCGTTACTCTCTGCTTCGCATAGTTCACTGGTTGTCACCATCATGGATAACAGTGCGTTGTGACAAACACCAGATACAGCACTGGGACTTGATCAACAGCCGATACCGCACCGTGACGTCACAAACCGGTAGTTGGCAGTAGTGTTCTTTGACGAACATGGATGCCTCCAATAAAGCAAATTCAAATGAAAATTACTGTTAATTAAAAACACTTATCATTTATTGAACAGTATGTAATAATTTAATTCGAATGTGACCAACCTTGTCCTTTGATACAGAAAACAATGAAAGTAGGTTCAATTCAAATAGATATTTTATTTTCCATATCTATCTATCAATATCTATGCTACTGATGACATTTTTCAAAGAGTTCACAATGACATTAACTGACTATAATATCTACACAGGTCAGCAGGGACCTGTTCAGATGGCACCATCATGGCATTATATCGTTATGTCCGCAGTGATAGTGCTCTGAAGTGCTGCTGCTGCTGTTCAGCGACGGCCCAGAACAGAAAGTCATCACACGCAATTATACTCAGAATGTCAGTTATGTTTTCCATCTCAAAGCTCAGCCTGAATTATTTAGTTTCCATTAGTTTCTGTGTTTTCTTGTTTTCTTTGTCAGGTGGTTGAAGCTTTGCTGCTGCAGACACAGCCAGGGGATTCGCTGGGTGATTTGGGAGTAATAAAGCACATTTTAAACACCTTTAGTGAAATACTGTTGTGATTAGAGTCAGAGTGCACTTTGACTGAAATGTCCATTTCTGGGTTTATCTTCCTACTTAGCTATTTTTATAATATGCATTTAGTCAGACACACCAGTTTTTCACAGACTGGACCCAGGGGCCAAACTATTCTCAGAAAAAACTACTAATCAACCCAACAGCTTATCAGATACTCTTTGTTAGTCTGCTGTTCAGTTCTTTTTTCTTTTTTTTTTCTTTATCTCTGGGCTGAAGCCCACCGCTGCCTGGGATTAATTTTATCGATAAAATACCCCTGGATAGAAAGGTATTAACCAAGATGACTCATGTTACTACAACATTAAAGACTAATCACAAATCTGTTTTTTATTTGAAAGAATATTTCCCTAGTTTTCTTATATTATTTTCGAATTAAAGTCGTAGAGAAGTGGCTGTTCCATCTGTTGCATTTCCAAATTCTCACGAGTGGTGAACGACTTTACATGAGTGAATGAAGTGAATGTGATTGGTCGATTATCAAGAGGGCAGGATTGTTGTGGCTGAAGGTTTGCAAGCAATTTTGGTTGTGGCCGGTGTCTCGGAATCATCTTGCTAACCAGTTAGCAACTTAATGCTAGTAGGTTCTCAATGGGAAATTCCATTGGGACCAAGTAGCGCTAAATTGGTGACTTAGAAACAACCCTGTCAAGGAACGCTATGGACAGAGGAAACATGCAAGAAGAGGAGAGTTAAGTGTCGGAGGTCGTGGATGAGTCTCCTCCATCATACGTTTTTTATTTAGAGGAGGAAAGTGGGGACGAAGATGTTGTGGAAGAGGACGCCAGAGCGGCAGAAGCTTGGTTTGGTGTAGAAGGCTTCCAGCCGTACATGTTTGAGCCCTTGCCTCGCAACGCTGCCAGTTCTGTTAGCTCTACGCCTG
>NW_015150718.1:885984-902494 GCF_000732505.1 Cyprinodon variegatus | reverse complement strand
ATTACATTTCTGACTGTATATCCCTGTAATTATTACACACTGTAGCTATAAAATCTGAACATACTCCCAATAAAGAACTCTCAAAACCACGTTGGACTCCGCAGTAAGATGGAGCTACTCGGACTCGTCTATCTGAAGCCAAACCAGTAGAAGATGAATATGAAGCGCACTAGAGTGAAAAAAAGCTGCCTTGGCAATTTGTGCAATTTTGTGTTGAAAGCCCTGAATAGAAAAGGCAATGACATATTTGGACAAAGACATGGCTGAGCAAACGTGGCTGCTACGTTCTGTGAATTTAACAGAAAGAATTCCTTTTCACTAGCACCCCCGCCCTGCTTCTGTGTTTTCATCTGAGAGGAAGAAGACGAAGAAGAATCTTTGTTTGTTACATGTGGAGGAATGTGGCAGCAAAGAGCTGCTAAGGAAAACACACATGCTTTGCTGACTATAATCGCCTCCCCAGATAAACTGACACCACTTGGCCTGCTGTGTCCCCTCTACCTCTCTGCCCACAAACTTAGAATGAGAATATGTTATGTTACAGTCAGAAGGTCACAGAACCCTGATGTCTTCTCTTTCTTTTTGAAAGATGGAGACCCCAGCTCTGTTTCCCAACTCCTATGTGACTCTGTTCACCCACAGAAACAATCCAGCCTTTACTAAGGACAGGATGATAGCCTCCAGGCTTAACATTACAGCATGTTACTGCCTCCTTTCCTGTATGCATTCATGCTTCATAAAGCCTTTGTCTTCTAGATTATATTATTTTACCAGATAGATCAACCCTGCAGCAGATTCAAATATGAGGATAGATATAAAATATGAGATGAGTAAGAAAAAAACTCCTGCTTTCAAATCATACATTTTCTTATTAATTAAACAGAAGGTTTTAGGTTTCTGTCAATAAAGCAGTGAAAATCTTCCAAATATTCCTTGAACATAAATGGACCTATGAGACCTAGTTTGTAAAACTTTTGTGATCTTTGTTACGTTTTTATGCACAGAATTTTAACCCATCTGCTGTGCGTCACGATGTGATTTACAAGCCAAACAGTACTATTGTCATAGTGATGCAAACACGTCCTCCAACTGGAGTTTTGCATGTAGGCCAAAGTTATCCTGGCATCAGAGTCTTGCTGCATTTTTTTCTGCTTCAAACACAGGAGCCATGTGATCGGCTTTAGATTCAGGTTCTGATTAACAGAGGGCTTTTTTGTTTTTCTTTAAAATGTTGATAATTTTTCACTTGATTGGAGAAAGCATCTGCTCCATTTAAAAGAGGCTCTGACACACACACACATCCTCTCATCCATCTTTTTTAATCAATCTGGATTGATTTATTGCAATAGACTCTTTCCATAATAAACAATGCAGCTTGGTTTATGTCATTGTACAGATCCATGTTTTAAATGTGTTAAATCCAGAATAGAATTTAAAATCCTCCTTCTCACACATAAAGCCTTAAATGGCCAAGCTCCATCTGATATCAGAGATCTGATTGTTCCTTATGTTCCTAACAGAGCACTTCTCTCTCAATCTGCAGGTTTACTAGTGGTTCCTAGAATTTCTAAAAGCAGAATGGGAGGCAGATCTTTTAGTTCTCAGGCTCCTCTCCTGTGGAACCAACTACCAGTTTTAGTCCGTGAGGCACTAAAACACTTTTAAGGCTAGGCTTAAAACTTTCCTTTTTGATAAAGCTTATAGTTAGGGTGGCTCAGGTTATCCTGAGCTATCTCTATAGTTATGCTGCTATAGGCTTAGACTGCTGGAGGACATAGGGACCCCCATTTCATCATTCTGCTTCATTCTACTTCTATTCTCCCACTCTGCAGAATCTGTTAGTTCAACTCTAGCTTTCTCTGCTTTTTCTCATAGTAGCTTTGCCTCGCCTGTTCCTGCTTGGCTGTGACTCCATCCTGGAGAGAAATATCAGCTGTGCTGCTGCCATTAACACCTTTGTTTATAGATGCTGGAGATTGGCCTGTTTTTCACTGTAGTCCTGTTTCTCTGACTGTGACTGGCTGGATGTGCTCTCTTCATCCTCTGACATAGGAGCTGGCTCGGAGCTCGTCTGCCTGGCTGTGTGTTTTCTAGATGGGGCCGCCTTTAACAGTTGCCTTTTGTATCTCTGCTTCTTTTTCTACACTGCAAAAAATTTAAATCTAAATAAGTCATTTGTTCTTAAAATAAGTGCATTTTTCTTGCATTGAGGAGGTAAGTGAGACACTTTGCCAATGGAACAAGACAATTTACATTTGAAATAAGAAAAAAACAATTGCATTATCTTATTTCAAGTGCATATTATCTAATTATCTTATTTTAAATGTAAAAATACTCATTCCATTGGCAAACTATCTTATTTACCTGCTCAAATTAAGGGTAAATACACTTGATTTAAGAAATTTTTACTTAATTTCAGATCGTTTTTGCAGTGTATCTCTGCTTCTGTCTCCTTGAACCCCAGTCGACCTCAGCAGATGGCCGCTCACACTGAGCCTGGTTCTGCTGGAGGTTTCTTCCTCTTAAAAGGGAGTTTTTCCTCTCCACTGTCGCTAGAAGCATGCTTAGTGTGAGGGATTGCGTTCGAGTCAATGAGTCGATGCAATCAACTGGTTTTCCTTAGATACAAAACTTTGAATCAATTTGACTGGATGATCTTGTGAATTGTAAAGTGTCTTAAGATGACATGTGTTGTGAATTGGTGCTATAGAAATAAACAGAATTTAATTTAATTTAATCCACACCAAATTTTCAGTCAGGTTAAGATTGTGGTCAGGGGTTGGGGCTATAGAGGGGCATGGGGAGCGCATGAAATAACTTGAAATTATTAATCCATGATTTCCACTATAGACCTGAATTTATATGTGGATTTACAAAAAATATATATAATGCATATTCTTAGAATATATACTGTATAAGTAATATATGATATGAAATAATAAACTTGCTGCCACCATAAAAACATTTTCATAAAGAACTGCTTGTGTGACTTGTGTGAAAGAAAAATTCTTGGTTTTCTTATTGCGATAAGTTGCTTTAATACGAGGGCTAATTTCTCCATATCCAAATGCTTGCACTTTGTAGACAACAATGAAAAGGAGGGGAAGATATCGCTTGTTTCTTTAGCAAAAAAAACAGGGATAAAAGTAAGAAAAGACTGTGATATTTATTAGACATTAGATATTAGACAGACCAGGAGGGTCTTAAAAAACATGTCATGAATTTTACATGTGATTCTCATCCATAGAGCTTGGAATACTCAGGTTGTGAGTTTGAGCCCCACTCCCACAGACTGCCACTATGGGTCTCTGAGCAAGACCCCTAACCCCATCAAGAAAGCTCTATTATTTACTATTATTTTTATGTGGAGACATGTCCCAAAAGATATATATAAAATTAATAATATGCCAACTTTCAAGTGAGTTTTGTTCCATAATTGTTGCATTTAAAGTCATTGTAAATAAAAAAAAGACAAAAAACCAAAATCCAGAACTTAATCTTTAAAAAACTTCCTTTACTGTTTCCTCTGATTTTTTTTGTATCCATCCACTTTCTGCCAAGCTTATGCCAAGGTCGCACGAGGGGTGCTGCTGTCAATCACCAGCTGTCTACAGGAGAAAGGCGGGTACACCCTGGACAGGTCGCCAGTCCATTGCAGGGCAGATATTTCTTTTTATATTTATTTTTTTCCATTTTTTTTTTTAAATGTTAGTTTTTAAATTTTTTCTGAAAATGATTGATTTTTAGATGGCATTCTCTTCACTTCAAGCCAAATAAAAAAATTAAGGCTTGAAACTGTTGTTACTAACCTCCATGCAGACCAATAGAAATGCCTCAAATCTCAGTCCAGAGGAGAGACCGCCCCCAGAAGTGAAAAGAATATGATCTGTAAAACGCAAACTGAAAAAAAAATGCAATTATTTAAACTCCATCCTAAAAAAGAGTAATAAAAAAAAATACAATCGAAAAAGAAATATATGAAAAATTTGTTTTATGGAAAAAACATTTTAAAAAAATTCAATAATTCAAGAAATTCTGTCTGTTTACTTTTTCGCATACAAAGATAAAGGAAGAAAATACACAACATACAGGACCGTAGTATTATCTTTTTTAGAAATACAACAACAGTGAGCCACTGGGGTGTTAATTTAAAAACTGTAAAATAATGTCATAATTTACTTTTAAAAGGTTTTTTCTACAAGAAAACTGGTTTCTGAGACAAAGATGCAGTCAGGTTATAGATTCGTTTTTTTAGATGCAGGTGAGGCTCAGTTTTTCTACATGTAAAAACTGACCCGAAGCCATATGCATCAGTTTTGCATCAAGGTGAATTTCAGATTTAATTTAAAATGTGAGCATGAGCTCATAAATCATAGCAACCAAAGACAGTGCATATACCAGGGAACACACTGAGGCCTGTAGTCCACATCCCACTATGTTTTTTTCCTGTCTTCACTATGTTATTCTGCTGTCACTGAGCAATCGCCCCTGCATTTGTTTTTTTCCACTCTCGAGGCGTACCACATTTAGTATCAGAGACTGCTGGTGTATCAGAGACACTAGCGACCACACGCTGAGCACAAGCCGCCGACGCTGATTTCATGCTGCTGTTCAGTGGCATAACTCATACAGGAGGACCACACACTCCCACTCCTTCTGCAGATGGAATAAAGTGGAACAGATAAGAACATGTGGGAGTGTATTACAGAGAGAGCATCACAGCCAGAGCTGAATTAACAGCAGGTGGTAGGGACGGAGCGCCACCGGCCATCATTACTCCCATTATACGTGTGATCATGAATTACAGGATTTACTCGGCAGTGTTACACGTAGGTTCTTTAAGTGATCAACAAATCCTCTGTGTAAGTTCAGGTTCACTGTAAGAGTTTCAAATAGGATGAAATATAAATCTGTTTGGGACTTCAGCTGAGGGAGAGAGCAGCCAGCATTTTGGCATCTGACTTCTGTGTCATGCTGACTCACAGGAATCGCTCACAGAGAACTAAAATACAACCCAAATCCAAAAGATGAGCTAAGGTAAATGTCACCCGCTGTGGAATGAAGCAGAGTTCTGTAAAATATCCCTTTTTAGACAGAAGAGGTTTTCTCGTTATCTCCCTTTTATCTCCTCTTTCTTTCATCTTTTCTCCTTTTTCCTGTTTTTCCTTTCCTGTTTTGCCTAGCAGTGTCCATATAATCTGCAATACTCCCTGCATGAATTATAATAAAGCTATTTACATGCATACATTTATTTATTTTTTATTTTATTTATTTATTTGAATAGGGACAATGCACATTAATGAACATCAGTATAAAAACAAATTAAATATGCCGGATTATAGCAACAAAGCTAGTTTTCATCCGTAGTCCCTAGGCAGGCAAATACATAAGAAAGAACATATAACATACAATACAAGCATCACAAGGAAATGTTAAAGGAATAGTACACCCAAAACATGATTAGCCTTCATTTTCTACTCACCCCCATGCTGAACAACACTCTGGAGTACTTTTTTGATATCTCAAATGCATCTGGAGATCTGGGAGGCTTCTTGCTGTCTGCTGACATTCAAATAATGGAGGTCTATGGCGCCCGAGGCAGAAAGGTCCATAAAAGTCCACAAAAAACGTGTCAATATTCCTCCATACTGCTCGTCCAATGTATTCCAAGTGTCCTGAGTGGGTAGCATCCAGAATTTACTCGAAACGAAGTCATTTAGAATGTTTTTAGAGCATAAACAGTAGTGTATAGGATTAAGCGCGTTCACGAGTCTACGGAAACCGCGGCAGACCAAACCAGACGAAAGTGCGCATAGACCTCCATTATTTGAATGTCAGCAGACAGCAAGAAGCCTCCCAGATCTCCAGATGCATTTGAGATATCAAAAAAGTACTCCAGAGTGTTGTTCAGTATGGGGGTGAGTAGAAAATGAAGGCTAATCATGTTTTGGGTGTACTATTCCTTTAAGAGTTTAGTGGTTACATGACTGGTTTGTTTTCATCTGTGGTTTGAGTTGAGCTCTAAAGCTGATCAGTGTAGGGCTCTCCCGTATGTGCAGAGGAAGACTGTTCCAGATGTTAGTGGCTCTCACAGAGAGAGTGTTCTGACCAAAAGTTGTTCTTCTGTGAGGAACCTCACAGTCTCCTCTGGAGGAGGCCCTGGTTCTCAGCCCACTTGAAGTCTTGGGTTTGAACAGAGTAGACACAGGAGGTGGGGCTAGTCCATGTAGCGCTTTATAAATGAAGCATACATATTTAAAATTTATAAAATTTTCAAAATTTAAAAGATTGTACTCATTTAAAATATTACCTAGATGGAAAGAATTAGGTTTTTGGTCAAACACTTTTAGAGATTTTTTGTACAGTGATTCAATTAATTTTAAATTGGTAACTGTGGTGAGAGACCAACTTGTGATGCAGTATTCAATGTGAGATATATAATGAAATATAATGAAATACGTGAGGAATTCTGGAGCCAAGAAGAGCATTAATTAGCTCTATGCTAACTCTGGAGGAGCATTTAGTTGTGCACAGCAAAATATCTGACCTTTATAAGAAAGTCCTGTTAAAAGTCAAGTCAGCGACACAGCGAATATGAAAGTTTTTTTGTTTTTTGTCAACATTTCTGCTAAAACTGATCTCATCAAATGGAAAAGAGGAGGAATCTATAGACAGATGTAAGCATTGTAGGTCACAGATGACCTGCATCCAGTCTGACTGATTCTATTTTACAAAGAAAGATGGGCAAGACTTCTGCCCATGGAGTGAATTTTGTTCATCATTGTTGCAGTGAACATGTTTTGTAAGTGAAAATGTAAAAAAAAAAATGTAAACCTTAATTGTTATTAAAGGAATTCGTTGAAAAGTTTTATTTGTCCCCAAACATGGATTGCTCCAATAATGGCTTTCTTCTTTTCTCTCAACCAAAAGCAGCCTATGTTTAGAGCACAATCAATAATTGTGCAGTGAACATATTCTTCCACCTGAGACGTGGACGTATGCAGCTCCCTCAGGGTAACCCCAGACCTCTTTGATTAACACTGCTTTCTCAGCCAGCTGGTGTATTAACCATCTACAGAGATAAAGTAGATGACCATATCTCTGTACAGTTATTTTCTTTCCATTTTAGATGATGCATTAAGCTATAGTGTATATGACCTTAAAAGCTTGGAGGCTTGTTTTTAAACAGTTACTTATAATTTGTGTCTGAACTTCCCTTTTCCTTCTTTTTGTTTAATAAGGGTAAATAATCAAACAATTATTTAGAGTTTTGAGACATGTAAAACTCAGATTTCATGAAGTGGCAACTATTAGCAATTAATTGCAACAATCAAATTCTTTTTATTATAAAAAAAAAATTGAATTGAATATTAAAGAAGCTTGAATTTCAGTTGTTATCTAATTATTTATGTCTATTATATTTAAAGTGTTTATATGAAATACCGTGCAATGGTAATTATATAAAAAAAAACAATTTATCCTGTTTAAATAAGTTTATATACATCAAGCATCCCTCCGAAAAGGGCTCATAAGCCTAAATAGAATTCCAGCAGCGGAGCAGACATCGACAGACGTAGCTCCATCTGCTGGCATTACAACACAACTATCAGAAAACCAGATGGCAACCTCTAAATAAAGCCCAGCCGTCCTGCAATGCCTCCCTGTAAAGCTAAAGCTCAGCATGATTGTAGACCAATGTTTGGATAAGGCTCTTATCCGAACATTTCATATTTCTTTTTCCTGACAAATACAAACAAGGACAAACATCAAAGTAAGAACCAAGTATTCCATCAAACACCTAATCTATTAAAGGAAAAGTCCGGTCATATTCAGAATTCAAACTTCTAAAAGTAATTTAAATATGAAGTTATTTCATACTGTTCATTTAATGATAAGTGCTTTTAATTAAGAGTAATTTTTTTATTTGAATGTGCTTTACTGGAGGCATCCATGATTGTCAAATAACACTACTGCCACCTACTGATTTGTGACATCACTGTGCGGAACGGGCTGTTGATCAAGTCCCAGTGCTGTATCTGGTGTTTGTCAAAACTCGCACTATCCAAGTCATCTTGAAAACATTCCTCTGCAAAATGTTGGCTACATATGCTTTTTTTTTCTCCGGTCAGAAATTCAATGGCAAATCCTTCCTTGAAGTTGGCAATCCGTCCGTAGGAGATCATGAATCAAAAAGGGAAATAACAGCTTTTTTTTCACTTTTACCCGATGTATTAGAACATCCAGCTGCCATGCACGTGGGCATTTTCAGTTTCACTATAGCTCTGGTGAATTTCAATGGTAAAGTCCTCTGGAAATCTTCAATAATTGTTGTTGGTTGCAGATGTGTCTAGTAGTTGCCATTGATTTTGCTTGTAAAGTGGGGAGAATGGCGCTGGGCTTACCGCACCGTGATGTCACTGCCGGAAGATGTCAGGAGTGAGGTGTTACTATATTTGGGCAAAAATGGCCACTCCCAGACTCAGTGATCATTAAATAACTGCGAACGTATTACTTCTAGGTATAGATAATGATCAATTGATCATTCCTTGCTGCCCGGACTTTTCCTTTATCAATGTTGTTTGTTATTAGACTGCAGAGAATAGCATTGCTATCACTAGTATTATTAAGGATGTTTACTCAAAGCATCCATCACTTAACAGCTAAGTTTGATCGCCACAACAGCTTCAGCTTCCTCTTCAATGAACACCAACCTTCATGCTCTATTCCCAGAGCTCTTTTAAGGGGGTTTTTGGGGGGTTTTCACATCAGAATTTGAACTTTTCTTTAGCATATCCACACTTCCCTGAGAGGTACTATCTAACTTAACTGCAGTAGGCTTCTTCCTGTTGACCTGATGCAGACATGTGCAGCATCATCCCTCCTTTGTTATTGGAAACATACACAAAGGGTTTATTTACTTACAAACAAAAGGAGAGTATAAAACATAAAATAACAAACAAAACTAGCAGGCCGTGATAATTTATCATAACATCTTTGTCTGCAATGTGATTTACTGGTTAATAAACTTAGAAAATGTAAAATAACTATCACTATGTACCTTTATTAAACATCAAAGTCTGCCAAAGTGAGCACCTCTATCACCTCACTGCTGACTATGTCATAAGATTGATTTTGTTCATTTGGCATGGCAATTATTTCAGTGCAGCAGTAACTGTAGAGTAGCATGCTTGTAGTTTAATTAAACTGCTTTTTTCTCTGTCTGATGATCCTATACTTAGGAAACTGAAAGTCCAAGTGAGCCTATAGATGGAGTTGTCTGTGCTTGCACCTTTAACCATATGAGGTGTAATACATATTCATCCATGGTGAAACTGAATAAACCCAGAAATCATTAGACTATCTTCCATTAGGGAAACCAAAATTACGAAAAGAAGAGTCTTTGTAAATATGGCATGTGCACATACAATATATTAAATATATTTGCCCCTATTGTTTAATGAAAAATAGAACCTTGATGATGAAGGCTTTGCAGTATGTATCTTCTCTGTCTGCTGCTAAAGAAAACCAGTAAAAAGGGGAGCAGTTTCTTCTTACCCTCCCAGCCAGTTAAAGGTGCCTGTGACTACTGGTGTGCTAATGGTTTTCTAGGTGCACGGTTGGGTATTCCAGTGTGCGCTTTTCCATTGGTGACTGTTGGACCCTACCTGAGCCTTCTGGCCCTGTGTGGTCCCCACTGGGGGATGGTGTATCCCCAGGCCTCTGACCCCTGGGCTCTCATCCGGGTCCACCTTGGGCGTAACCGGCTGTCAAGGGCTGGTTATCCTTCCACAGCAGTGTGTCTCAGTGAGCTTGTTGCAGATATTTTTTATGTATGCCCAGTATTGAAGTGTGGTCTGTGCTATGTTATTCCACGCCACAACCAAAGAGGGACAATCAGGAAATAGCTGTTGTTCTAAAAACGGCTGAGGAGGTGAGGAAGTGGGGGCAATTTAGTGCGACAACAAAAGGACACAATGCATAAAAAAAGCGGGGATCCAGGTGAAAAAGGGTCCCAGCTTTCTTCTAGCTCAGAGGTCATGGATTAGCGGACCGCAGTCCGGATCCGTACTCAACTGATGCCTAATTACTGCATGTTGTGCGACGACAGCGCCGCTTCTCCTGTTTGTACGATAAAGCCCTCTGGAGCGTCCAGCACCAGGCTGCATGTGAAACAAATGAGCCAATGAGCTGCTGTCAGTCTGGGTTGCTGCTGCTGCTACTTTTAGACACAACAGGCAAACCTGAGACAAGCCAAGATGATGAGAAAAAGTGAAAAAGTGTGTGGATTTCTGGAACCGGTCAGGTCAGGGGTTTTATAAAATATGTGAATCAGGAAATTGTCTATATACCAAACTGAACAGTTGTTGTTCTCTACTCCAAAAAACACGTTAGATTTTAAAATGGAAAAAAAATTGTTCATTTAACTTATTATTTTTTTTTATGTATAAATTTGATGTATAACATGGATGCATAAACTCCTCATTTTATTTCAGTGTTAGATTCAGTTTAAGGTAACAGATTATAATTAAAAATGTCCCCAGACCTTTACTGGTTGTTGATATTCTTTATCTGGACCCTGCCGATTTTTAATTGGTTACCCCTGTTCTAGCTGGTCCATCTTTACGAGTCGTTTTCCACAATGGCGGTAATACGAACAAAACAAGCCGTTAAGGTACCAAACAGGAAATACGCATAGGGTATATATTCGGATGTAGATTTGACCAATCAGAGGCCTCCTGTCTGCATCACTGTCTGCGGTCACCTACAATTTTGGAGAGATCCACCAGAGTGTCTGCGGCTGGGGGCGGGGAAACATTTGCATTCACTGCGACACACGCAGATGACCTGGTTTCTGTGTATAATTCAGCCTTCAGTGGCACTATGGGCTCCAGGGTCGGGCCCCTCTTGGACTGGCCCCCTTTGGCGTTTGCCCCCTCAGGGGTCAGGCTCTTGTCTGTCTTTCTCTGGTGGGTGTAGCCGCCTCTACTGTATGTCTGCTTCTCTTGTACAGTATCTGGGGTTAACGTCGGCTCTTATCAGTCCAGGGCCCGGTAAGAGTCTTGGGCCGCCCAAAACTTCTATTAAGCATATTTTCTTTCTGAAGAAGCTTTGTAAATTCTTTATACGTGAGCATGCCTATGCATAGATCAAACATGGGCAATGTGGAGTCAACAAGTCATCTCCATGTCATGTATTTAATCTACCCAGCCAATTAACCAGGTGAGTCCAATCTGCACAGGTTATTTCACGGTGAAGATTGGACTCACCTGCTTCAGTGGCTGGGTAGAACAAATACATGACATGGAGATGACTTGTTGACTCCACATTGCCCATGTCTGGCATAGAAACCATAGTTTGGTTCCAGGTTTTCACGGATAAACACTAATACCAAATACTTAGCAGCTACAGACACATACCATCCTGAATAATATTATTTAATCACCATAGGTTCTGCCTTCGACACACATGGATGTCTAAGGGATGCTGCTCTAGATGCTTTACTTTGGTTGTCCGTTGTCTTCTTTTTGCTGTTATATTCTCTGTTTTGTGTTCCTCTCATCTCATACAGGTATAGAAGCAGCCTCCTACAAGTTACTGTTTATCTTCTGTATTGTCTATTTTTGCTGTTTCCTTTTATTTTCTCTCCTTTCATGCACTCTTTCCTGTCTCTATGTCTCTCTCTCTCCCTTTAGTTCTTATCCCCTCTTTCTTTCTCACCTCCCTTTCCATGTCCTTGACATACGATTTTTCTCCCTAAATAATGATCCAATAAAGTTTAATATGCAAAAATTATATACTGGTCTGCTTTTTGTGCTGTTGGGCTATCAGTTAGCTCTTGGACATCTATTCCTGAAGATATATTTGTAAAGCAAGACACAAAAAGAAAAAAATGGTAGCAAATTACCTATTACTTAAAGTTGGATAAATAATAATGAGTTGTGTGATTATATTTTATCAGTCCATAAAACCCTTGAAAACCTCCTATACTTATTTGAGAAAATAGTCCTTCAGTTTAGTCAAATATATAATTGCTTTGGATGCATCAGTTTAATGAATGGAAAACAGAAGAATATTGGATTCAAGGATAAGTTGCTCTCAGTTTGTTGTATATAAAAGTGGATACATATACTGGAATGAAAAAAATCTAATCAGAGTCTGTTTCTGTAGGTCATCCTTTTATTAAAAGATAAAGATGTAGCTACCATTATATTATTCAATTTGAAGGGGAAAAGCTGGTGTTGTCACAGGTTTTAATCTGTGTTTGTCCTTGAAGCAACTGTTTCTTTCTATGAACCAGGAAGTCTGGAATGAAGTTCATTCAAAGCTTTAAGAGCTTAAAACAGCGAAAAATCCTCACCTTATTAAAAGGATCATTTAAACAAATCTGTTTGTGCAGTTTTAATCTTATTTTTAAGCCATAAAAAACAAACAAAAAAGCCTCTTAAAAAAGCTGCTTTATTCCATTATTTTCGTTTAGTTTTGTGTGCAGCCATTTGCTTTTATTGCATATTTACTCTACTGCTGAAACAGCTGAATTTATTCACTACGGGACAATAAAGGGTATTTCTATTGTATGATTTTCTATTCTATCTTACTCTATATTTAAATGTTTTAATTTCCCTTTTATTTTAAAACCTAAGTGATTCTATGAGAGAGTGCAACATGATATACTGTAGATGGTGACACTAAGAAAGGATTAGAAACTGAAATATTTTTTTCAAACTGAAAAAAAGAATGGAAACTATAAGAATTTGGAAACTGAAAAATGAAAATTATTTTGAAACTTAAAATAACAGATTTCAATTAGAAAATAATAATGAAACAGGAAAAGAATATTGGATAAAGATTAATTAATAGATATTTACTTGATACATCTACATGATGCATTTTTAACAAACAAAACTGAAAAATAATCAAATAAAAACTTAATGATTAAACAACAAAGAAGAACCAAAGGGAGTGCAACAGAATTGCTTGCTCATAATGCGCACATTGGTCAGAAGGCATAAGAATGTGATCTGAAAAATTATTAAAGAATGCAATTAATAAAACTCGATCTTAAAATAATAACTAAACTAAATTCGATGATAATATATATATATATATATATATATATATATATATATATATATATATATATATATATATATATATAAAACTTGACTTTTAAAAGCAGTGTTTAAATAATAAATCAGAGAAAACAGCAACGTTTCTCTCAAAACCTTATTTGGATCAAGACATTTTTCATATTTTCACGTTTTGTCATGATCTTGGTAGTTACGACTGGCTTAATTACTCATTCCATTCACCTGTCTAACTTTGCCCAGTTGCTCATTACCTCTTATCTGATCCACCTGCTCCTGCTTTTATTTAGGTCCCTGTCTCTAAAATCAAGTCATCAAGGCCATTTTTTTCTTGTTTTCTCTAGCCAGTAGTGAGAGAGTTTTCAGAGTTCCTTGGTGTTTCTGATTTCCTGATCCTGACCTGTTCTGCCTCTCAACCACTGAGCCTGCCTGTTTCCATCTGAACGGTTGGCCTGAACTCTCTTTGGACTCCTGGACCTTAGAGCCTGCCTGTTCTTCTTCTGATTTGTTTGCCTGGCCTTAGTTTGGACTCCTGCATGTTCTCTGGGCCTGCAGCATCTAGGACGCTCTGGGCGGCGCCCGTATCTTGTTGGCCCAGAGAACGAGGATCCTGGCATGGACTGAACTTGGAAACCAGGTTAGTGACTTACATGGATAATCATCCTACATCAGATTATCATAGTCACTAACTGTTCTTCTTTCCTAAAGAGTTTCAAGCCTCAGATGCTGTAGCTGCTACTCAGATCAGTTTTTTAAACAAATGCTTTTTAAGTTATCCCACTGTCCTTCTGGTGTTGAGTACTTTATCCCACTGGTCTGAGTTGTGAAATGTTTATTGCATTTTTTTCTTGTTAGTTTTTTTTGTTTTGTTTTGTTTTATGTGTTGTTTTTAGACAAATGGGCTTGTTTGCAACAATAATGGAACAAAATTCACTCCATATATTCTACCCAAATGGCCAAAACAATAATGATGTAGAAAATCTACAAAGACAGGCGAACATTTTTTTTTTCTTTTCACATAAATGACACCCAGATCAGGCTTCTCTGTTCCAATTATGTATTTCTAAAAGCAGAATATATACAGTAGCAGGCAGACTGAAACAAGCAGAGTTACGGCACTTCAAGAAAGGACAAGACATCCAGAACATTAGAACACATCAAACAAGTGCTGAGTTATTGAAGTCTTTCAGCTGAAATTTGTCTGCTTCAAATTGTGATTAAAGGAACATAGTTTCAGACACTGACTGGGTTATTTGTCGAGACTTTGAAAAACCTCTTTTCAGAGTTACATTTCTTTTAATGATCAAAAGGCTTTGCAACGAAGAATTTAACTCAATGTAAAATAGGAAAAGTGCCCTTTAAGATGAATATAGTCAGTTAAAACCAATGCACTTTATATAACTGTCTTTTTGGCTAATATGATTCTATGTCTTTTTTTTCTTTTCTGGGTAAAGCCACAGGGCCAAGCTGTGCTGCACACTGGGACCTTGTGAGCACAGTTTACCCTCTGAGCAGTGATAACAGACCAGCCGGCTCCAGAGCCAACGACTACCACAAAGAGCCTCAGCACCACAGGAAGACACTGCCATCGATCTGTGTAGAGACCTTCATCAAGCTCCCCATAGGACCCTCCAGCAAAGTGAAAATAATCTGTTTGCTACAAAGTGCAGCTGAGGTGAAAGCCTCCAATCATTTTTCAAAAGGCATCAGACAGAACATTAAATCTTCCTCCCTTTCAGAGGAAACACAAACACAAATTTAGACTTGGAAAATTATAGCCTAAAGGTAACCAAAGCAGAAAAATGTTCATTTACATCACAGATTTGATCCCAAAAGCAGAATCTGAAAAAAATAAAAGGGAGGTTAGCCATTAATCATTCACTGAACTGAACAAATGCATCTAGGTAATATAACGCTAGAACTGAGGCTAAGTCAACAGAGGAATCTTCATTTAGTGTGGTACGCAAATTGGTTTTGCACCATACTTTCAAAACCTTAGCTATAATAGTTTTTTTTAAACACACACAAAAAAAAACATTGTAGGATTACAAAAAAGATTATATAAGATTATGATTCTGGATCTAAAAACGCCTCGAAAGATTTATAAATGAGCATTTTCCATTAAAAATGAACGTCAAACATCCTGAGGTCATCAGTGAAGTTTACCCTGAGAGCAGACAGATAAATGTTAAATTGGTCTACAAAAAACCTGAAATCAATTGTCATAATACTGTATCTACCTATAATTCTATATATATTTCATATAAATGAAAAATCTTATTAGCCACTATGTAATGCACATACATTAGAAACACTTAAAAAAACATGGAAAATAAAAGGACATGCAACAAAATAATCTTCAAATACAGCGTTAAAAATGATAACTAGTTAGAAGGATTAAATATTAATCACCTTTAAAAAATATTAAAATGCTTGCAGAAAAGTATAAAGCACTGTGAGATGGAAAGGGTGTTAAAGAGATGTACCATGTATTAACATAAAGCACAGCTAGTACCATTCCACTCTGTGAAACGGGTCATTAAGCCTCTATTAGTATCTTTTTACTTTGTTTGTTTATTTTGGAGCTCTTTATGAATCAATGCTGATCGTGATCAAACTAGGATAGATGAAAACAAACAAACATTAATGAACATCTGATAATAAAAAAGTATAATAAGGTTTCATTTAAGTCAGATGACATATGCAGTTGTTTTTCTAATATCAATTATGCCTCATTTTAAACTGAAAGACAAAAATCAAAAACTGCTTTTAAAATCCCCACTAAATCCTTATAAATACATGGAGATGAGATTATCAAGCTCTCCGCAATCATTTGAATGACTTTTTTTCTTATTTTGATCTAAAGCTTCTGCAGACTGGAAACTGCAGACCGAGACATATGTTTTTAGTTAAGCTTCTCTTCTACTTTAAAACACATCCAGCTAATGATGCTGATGCTCTGAAGCACAGCTGAAAAACTTTAAATCTTTGCTTCAGAATAGCACAGCTATTTAACCCATTGCAAACTAACATGATCTAAAAGCAATAATCAGCTCAAAACTTAATATGATTCTATGCCTTTCAATATGAATTATATAATTCTAGTGAATCCACACTAAAGCACAGGGACACTGCATAAACCAAAGAGGAATAAATAAATGAGAATAAAAACAAATAAAAGCTTTTAGGTTAATAAAAAAAAACAGGTTATTGAGGATAAAACAATCCTCATTTTAAACCTTCCCTGTAGACTATGAAGTTACGTGGTTTAGTTTCAGAACAAGATGTAATCAAATTATATCCGAATTCAGATTTAAAAAAAACTGTGAAATAGTTTTTACTTTTGCTCCAACTGTATGGGCCGGATCTATCAAAGGTTTGCGTGCATAAAAACGTGAGCTATTTCACTGCGCACGCTAAAAAAT
>NW_015150718.1:882029-885496 GCF_000732505.1 Cyprinodon variegatus | reverse complement strand
TATCCCAGAATGCATTGCGCAGAAAGCTCTCTTTGCAAAGCATTAAGGGATTTGCTGTCACAGCGGCCCGCTGTCACCATAGACTATCGCCACCTGTCAACGGTGACTCATAAAGATGGCGCAGGCTTCGCGCAGTGGGGGAGGAGTGATGTGACCAGCGATCATCTGTCCAAACGGCCAGTTAATTGAGTTTTCTATAAAGTCCACTATATAGAGCCGCTGTATGTGGACTCAGTAAGCCTGTATGAGCTATGAGATTTTAAACAGGGCGTGCACGAGGACAAATGGCCTGGTGCATGCTCTTGCACAAGCATTTTTTTTTTAAGTGGAGAGGGCAGGTCTTTTAAAAAATCCTCCACAATAACTTTAAAAGAAAAGTCCGGTTATATTCATAATTGAAACTTCTGAAAGTACTTGAAATATGAAATTATTACATACTGTTCAATAAATAATTAGTGATTTTAATTAAGAGCAATTTTCATGTGAATGTGCTTTATTGGAGGCATCCATGTTTGTCAAAGGACACTACTGCCCCCTACCGGTTTGTGACGTCACGGTGCAGTATCGATTGTTGATCAAGTCCCAGTGCTGTATCTGGTGTTTGTCACAACACGCTATTATCCAAGTCATCTTCAAAATATTTTACTTCCAAATGTTGGCTACATATTTTTCCTCTGGCCGGAAGTTCGATGGCAAATCCTCCCTCTTCAAGTTGGAAATCCAACGACAAACCAGTCCGTGGAGGATCAGGAATCGGAACGCTGAAATAACTCATATTCTTTCACTTTTACCCGATGTATTCCAGCATCCAGCTGCCATGCATGTGGGCATTGTCAGTTTAACTATAGCTCTGGTGAATTTCAATGGTGAAGTTCTCTGGAAATCTTCAATAATTGTTGTTGATTGCAGATGTGTCTACTGGTTCCCATTGATTTTGCTTGTAAAGCGGGGAGAATGGCGCTAGGTTTACCGCACCGTGACGTCACTGCCGGAAGATGTTGAAGATTTCCAGAGGACTTCACCATTGAAATTCAACATTTGGAAGTAGAAGGTTTTGAAGATGACTTGGATAATAGTGCTTGAGACAAACACCAGATACAGCACTGGGACTTGATCAACACCAGTAGGTGGCATTAGTGTCCTTTGACAAACATGGATGCCTCCAATAAAGCACATTCAGTTGAAAATTACTCTTAATTAAAAACACTGTTTTTTTATTGTATGTAAGCAGTCAATGGAGATCATCCTAATGCATGAAGTAGGTGTCCCCTACTTGCTCCTAAAAATAAGAATAGCCTGGTTTGCAGGCAAGACAAATGCAGACACATAGAACAAGGTGCAAATAAATCCGTAACATCCTTACCTGTGAACAGTTGTACAAAAAAGACTGTGGAACAATGTTCCACTAAAGCCATAATAACAACTTAGAAACCATCAAAAACAAAAGAAAATGCTAATTCTAATATATACCTCAAGAAGGCATCACAGTGTCTTTTTTTTTCATAGCAAATCATACAAAA
The DNA here is from genome assembly GCF_000732505.1 of Cyprinodon variegatus. Classification (NCBI taxonomy): domain Eukaryota; kingdom Metazoa; phylum Chordata; class Actinopteri; order Cyprinodontiformes; family Cyprinodontidae; genus Cyprinodon; species Cyprinodon variegatus. Next base: position 883,976 of record NW_015150718.1, on the reverse strand, counting down.
TTTCTATTTCCGTGATATTTTATAATCCATACTAAGTGATGGGAAGGAGCAGGCATATTGACACCTTGCATGGTTGTGCTTTCTGAGGCTCAAATGAGAGCGTGCACAAATCAAAGCAGCACAGCTGGAGGGAGTGAATGAGCACCGCTGCCCTCCAGAAAAAATCAAAGGAGAAAATGACCATAACAGTGGAGATATTGTACCGGTAGCCCTCCAATCAGTCACCGTCAAGATCCAGCACAGATGGACAGCACACAGTGTGTGCACCTGTCAGCTCACCTAACTTATGTTCAAATATACAACCGCAGGAAGACAGTTGTCCACATCTTTGCCTTTTCCAGGACAAACCTTATGACTCTCTTCACCTAAAATAGAGGCAAAATGAAGGTTTCCAGAGCTGCTTGTGTTAAGAAAAAAATACCTTATTCTGTTGTCATATATATGAGATATTATTGTTCCTTATGTCCCTAAGAGAGCCCTTCGCTCGCAATCTGCAGGTTTACTAGTGGTCAGGGGCGGAGCTAGATGGGGGGCCAGGGGTGGCCATGGCCACCCTTAGCCAATCATTGGCCACCCCTACCATTTTTCCCTCAGTAATACAGTACTCTCAAGTGGAATATTCAAAACAATTACATATTTCATATATTAACATTTACTTGACAGCAGAAACGCTGTGGTTACTTATGCACATCAATGCCATGATATTAAAGATGATAAGTACAGAATTCATGCTTTTTCAGAACTACATTTTGTGTTATATGGGGTAAAGAGGAAATGATTTCTCTCCTAGTCATATAGGAGCATTTAGTGAAATCATAGATAACTATATTATTAAAAAGGTATTAAATAATCAATTTATGTAGATATTAGTATTTGTAAATAAAATTTTTTGGCAGAATGATTATTGATAAAAGTAACTAATGACAATGGAAAAGATGTTCGCCCCAGATTTCAAACCTGAAAGAATTGTGTCCACTATACATGTTATCTATGACGATGTTTAAATATATGCGCCTATTTCTTTTAGCAAAGGCTGTAGGAAAGAATATTTTGTTTAGAAAATATGGACATTGTGCTCATTCATTTTCCTGTTGGAAAGTGTAGATTGACCCAGAGGTTCTGGTGCCTATCTGCTTTCGGCCCCCTCTCAGGGTACATTGGTTATTGCCTGGCCACCCTTATAAAAATTTTCTGGCTACGCCCCTGCTAGTAGTTCCTAGAATTTCTAAAAGTAGAATTGGAGGCAGATCTTTTAGTTATCAGGCTCCTCTCCTGTGGAACAATCTACCAGTTTTAGTCTGTGAGGCAGACACCCTGTCTACTTTTAAGGGTAGACTTAAAACTCCTTTTTGATAAAGCTTATAGTTAGAGGAACTCGGGTTGTTCAGAGCTATCTTTATAGTTATGCTGCTATAGGCTTAGAATGCTGAAGGACATAGGGACCCCCATTTCATCATTCTGCTTCATTCTATCACTGTTCTCACACTCTGCAGAATCTGTAAGTTCAATCTCTAACATTCTGCTCTCTCTGCTTTTTCTCATAGTATCTTTGCCTCGTCTGTTCCTGCTTGGCTGTGACTCCATCCTGGAGAGAAATATCAGCTGTGCTGCTTCCATCAACACCTTTGTTTATAGATGCTGGAAATCTGCCCCCTTTTCCAGTATAGTCCTGTTTCTCTGATTGTGAATGGCTGGATGTGCTTTCTTCCTCTGACATGGGAGCTGGTTCGGAGATCTTCTGCCTGGCTGTGTGTTTCCTGGACCGGGCCACCTTTTACAGTTGGTACTTTTGGTATCTCTGCTTCTGTCTCTTTGAAACCCAGATGGCCGCTCACAATGAGCCTGGTTCTGCTGGAGGTTTCTTCTTGTTAAAAGGGAGTTTTTCCTCTCCACTGTCGCTACAAGCATGCTTAGTGTGAGGGATTGCATTCGAGTCAATGAGTCGAT
>NW_015150718.1:877668-881071 GCF_000732505.1 Cyprinodon variegatus | reverse complement strand
CTTTTCTACAGGTCCCCTATTGGCGTCTGTTTAGAACTGTCCATGTTTCTGTTTGTCAATTTTTACTCTTCGAGCATGATCCAAAAATCACAGCTTACAAAACTGAAAAGCACGTAAAGGTCCTGGAGGGGACGAGAACGGAACCAAACAGAAATCTTTGAGGAAACAGAAACTATGTGTTGCTTAAAGTCAGAGACCTTAAAGGAAAAGTCCGGTCATATTCACAATACAAACTTCAGAAAGTACTTTAAGTATGAAATTATTATAGAATTTTCAATAAATTATCAGTGTTTTTAATTAAGAGTAATTTTCATTTGAATCTGCTTTACTAGAGACATCCATGTTTGTCAAAGAATGCTACTGCCACCTACCGGTTTGTGACGTCACAGTGCGGTATCGGCTGTTGATCAAGTCTTCGTATTAGTGACTTGATCAACAGATCAACAAGTGACCGTATTAGTTTTAGGTATAAATAATGACCCATTGGTTTTTCTTTGCTGACCAGAGAAGAACTCTATTCAAGAGATGTGGAGTTTGGTTCAATAAATTTTCCACTTTTATAGGTATTTTAAAAAGAAATGTGTGTATTGATAACAATGTTGAATGCTGTTACAAAGTAAATTGAACAGCTACATATGATATAATCTTACATTAAAAGTAAGAGGTGTTTTTTTTATTTAAATGAGATTGCTGTTTATTTTCTAACAATATATGATTTTTTTCAGTTAAATTTTAGTCGTAGGAGCGACAATTTTCCTGTGAACCAAAGAGGGTTGGGAATCACTAGTTCAGTGGATGAGCCACAGGGCCAAGGAACCATTTTCGTCTTTGGAGCTCAACATCGCAGAACCCTGCACCAACAGGGGTTCATCTCTCAAAGTGCCACAAAAATACAAGTTTTCATGATGGACAAACCCATCATGTTTTTTATTGCCAGCGCATATTGCCATAAGAAATTAATTTAGTATCATGTCTTCACTACAGGAGCCATAATAGGGATTAGGACAAATTCTACAGGGGCCCTGGTCTCTATAATTATATACAGAGCTTTGTGTACCAAATGTCCTGTTTCCTTTTATCAAAACGTACTCCTTTTAATAAATTGCTATTGTATTATTTAATTATTATACATATAATAATAATGTATAATAAAGTACACATGGTCTCTCATAGTTAAAGTGTACCTATAGCACTGCTGCCTTAGCTATTTCCAACAAAACATTGTTCCTTTGTCACATGTGATGTTTATTCTGGAAGACAATAAAGTAAGTAAATATTCCATTTTGTCTGCTCTTTGAAGTATAGCGTATGTGTAAAAAGAAATAATGAATAGCTCTCTCTGTGTGAGTGGACCACTCTTCCTACCTCATAAACTGGATTCAGACTGGGAATCCACACCTACAGAAGGAGCTGAACAGGAAGTGATAGTTGCTCTGCAGTGTTATGGAAACTGGTGCTGGCACAAAAGCTGCAACAAAGACTCAACAGCTGACTCATCCTCACAAAACGCTTTTTGTAGAAAGGACAGGTGATGAATTCGGCTCCGAAAGAGCATCACTCACTTGTAGTGCAATGAATAATTAAAGCAATTAGCAATGCTCATAAAAATAATCATGTTCTGCTTGCAAGCTAGTGGATAATGTTAAGGCTAAGCTTTGGGACTCCAGACCCAGGATCCACAGGCCCATTTTGGCCGTCACAGATTTGAATAATGTCTCCATGTCCTCCACTCTTCCCATCTTCTTACCTCCTGCACCAGACTCAACAAAACTGCAGACCAGTGTTTGAGTTGAGGGGGGATGGCATTCCCCTTCTTAAAGCTTACAAAGTAGCCTGAGCAAAATAAATAAAATCTAAGAAGTGGCCTACCATGACTATGAAGCTGATCCCAGTGGGATATTTGTCCTCTGCATTTGTCCCTAACTATGTAGGGGCAGTGATAACCATGCCAGTCCAGGGACTGACTGCAGTTCTACTGTAACTTTATACAGTCTATTAACAGTCCCCGGCGTACCTGACATGAAACAACCATAACATCCATTTTACTTTAGGTTAATGTCAGAAAACAGGACAGATAGACCCAACATTCAAGGTGATACAGCCAGTAGGACAGTTCAAAACATTTATTAAAACAAAACAGAACATAACAGAACAGAAACGGGCTGCTGTGGACCTGCAGCGACTGTGGGGAAAGGAGGGCGGGGCATTGCCTAATGATTGACACTCTGATATAACAGTTTAGTTCATCCTCTAAATTATAGGATCAGCCGATACACCGTGAAAGATGCATCCTGAGCCCAGAGTGCACCCGATGCTGCAGTCCGTGAGAACTTGCAGGAAGCCGATCCAGGTCAGGGGAAGTCAGAGCAGACAGAACAGAGATTCAGGATTCCAGGAATCCTCAGACAGAAACACACAGAAAGGCGGATTCCGTTGGTGTTCCAAAGGGTTGGTTCGGGGGTTCGGTTCGGCCGGCACAGACAGGGCCAGTGGGTGTGAGGGAATGGAATCAGGAAATCAGAACCACTAGGAAACACTGAAACGCTGTCACCACTGGTTAGATAATAAACTCACCTGAGGACACTAGCTTGAGAATAATCTCCTCAATTGAACAGGAACCTCAGCCTTGGACTAACGAAAAATAATAAAAACAGAATCCAAACGGGGAACTAACAGAAAGCAAACAAACAATGATCTGGCCCTGGTAGCTGGAACTGAGCCCAATATCAAGGAACAGAACGCAGGTGGATGAGATCAGTGACAATTAGAAAACCAGGCAGAGTTAGGTAGGTGAGTGAAATGAACAATTAAAGTGAGCCATCAGGGCATATTTAATACTTACAGTTAATAGACTATATAATTATTAAGCTATGTATGCTCCCAAAAAAAAAAAAAAAAAACATTCCACCATCCCCCTTCTTTTTTTTTTAACAAATAGACTACTGCTGTAGACCTATTGTTTACCAACACCGAGAAGGCATACAGCTCATCCTTCCTGGGTTTGAACCCCCTTGTACACAGTGTCACACACTCAGTGCAGAAAGCTCTGAGGCACTGTATGCTTCACCGTATGGGAAAAAGTCTGTGCTGCACATAAAGAGGAAATCCCAAAGTACAATTACTTATATATGGACGACAGTGTGCCTTTTTTTAAAGATACAATAGTCCCATTTACACTACCCTCTGAAAACTGATCAGTGCCGAGCTTGGATCAGTTAACAGTGCCGAGCTCAGTTCCTTACGGCCATTAACTGACCACGCTAGCACGGTTCCTCGCCTCCTAGTGACGATCTATGGTACTACAGCTCCCTAAAGGAAAACAAGCAAATCAACATTTGGAAAGTGTGCAGAGTCAGGCAAAGAAGGCAGCCTGTTGTGAATTTACTTGACATAGTCGGCTTTT
>NW_015150718.1:875032-877043 GCF_000732505.1 Cyprinodon variegatus | reverse complement strand
TCCCGTGCTCGGACCGATCTCTGCAGTGTAGAAAGGGTAGTTTATAGTTATGTCTGTATAAAAACAAGCTCTGGATCGACCGTGAAGGTTTTCTCCCCTTAAAGGAAAAAGAGGAAAACATTCAGATCCAGAAACAAGGAGCAGCGAAGAAGAAAAATTGAGGATTGAAAAACACCGTATAGCAATAAAATGGAGGATCAACTGCAACATCAGTGAAGAATAGAAAAGCATGAAATTAATTTTATGTAATCCCCCTACTTCCAGTTTGTATATGATTTACAATGTGTGAACAGTCTGACAATGGGGAGTGTTGACTCTAACCTACGGGTACTTGCAACTTTTCTGAGAAAGTTGTAAGTACCCGGTTTGATCCGCGCAGCCTGCACTTTGGGTCTCTGAGCAATACCCTTAACCCCACACTGCTCCCCAGGTGGCAGCCCACTGCTACCAAAGGTGATGGGTTAAATGCAGAGGGTTAATTTCTCCATTTGTAAGATCAATATAGTTCAATTTCTAAATTTCTAATAATCGGATCAAATCCTCACCCCTCCTGCAGCTGAGCTTCTACTGTTGCAATGGGCTTTGATGAAGTCTTGTTGTTTTCCAAGAGCTTCTACCTCCCACACCAAGCTCAGACCCAGCTAGTGAAGCCAAGAAGCTGTGTGTGGATTGATTCTATTGCTGTCAGGGGGTGGCCACTAGAGTGACAGCACTGATGCTCATCACAGAAAGGGTCAGAGAAACTACTTACTAGGGAGACTCAGATGATTTGAGTATGGGGGTTGCTCCTTAAGGCTTTTTTTGCCTCAGTGGTTGCATTACTCATCTTCTATGCAATATTTTTTTGGAGAAGCACACTAGAAGAAAACTTAGATAATATCATCAGGAAAAAAAGGCTTTGACCTAGAATGAACTCTAGACACAGTGCAGGTGGTGGCTGCAATGCATGAAGCTTTTTTAAAGCTACGGAGCTTCTTCAGTGAAAGACTGCTGCATCCCATTTGCACGAAGGACGGTTATCCCACATCCCTCCACCTCAAGACTTTATAAACATCACAAATTCAAATAGGCTCATTAAGTTGTTAAGCTGCAGATTGTTTGTTTGTTTCAGTTTTTTTGCTATTTCCTGTATTTTTTGTTTCTGCTTTTATACAAAGGGGTGCAAACAAATTTATGCAACTTCTTATTGCTCAGTTCTATATTTCATATAATGCAAGTATTCCATTTTTAATAACTATACCATTTTTTTGTTCTTTTTTTGTTGTAAACTTCCCCTTACTTGCAGCTCGTAAAGGGTCACATACAGATGTGCTTGAAAGTTTACATACCCTTCCATTAAAAACAGAAAAAAATCAGATGTCAATAAAGTAAAAAATAAAATATACAAAAAAATAATAAATAAAATAATAACAAATGGAAATCATGACATTGATTTTGAATATATATATATATATATATATATATATATATATATATATATATATATATATATATATATATATAAATAAATGAAGCCTAGGCCGAAGTTCAGCTAAATAAACTGATTACTTACCCTCACCCACCTCCGACAGCAGCTAATCAGCTTTGAACCACACCTCCATAAAAGCCCAATCAGCATCCAGAGTTCAGAGTCTAGAGAGATCTTAAAAGGTCTCCAGTCCACAACTCCGTCTGCTACCCAAGTGCAGGTAGTGGTTTCACTTTGTCCAACTTCAGTTCAGATTACCCCATTTCAACTAACCTCCAGCTTCTCCTCCACCATCGTAGCTAAAGCTTCATCAGAGTTTCATTACTCCCCGACTCTTACTGCGTTCCCCGTCTCAACTCAATCTGTCCTGCAGAAGACCACCATGTTGAGCCTGGTTCTGCCAGAGGTTTCTTTCCAATGGGGAGTTTTTTCCTCTCCACTGTTGCTACATACTTGCTCATCATGGACAGGTTCTCGGAACCTGTTATCCAAAGCGGACTTCCATCTTACAGGTTCCCTACTGAAGCACTAGTATAAGCTCAC
>NW_015150718.1:872609-874348 GCF_000732505.1 Cyprinodon variegatus | reverse complement strand
ATTCTTCTAATTGTTTTTTCTCTCCATGTTAGTTTTTCAGATTAAATTAAGAGAAGTTAACAAGCCTGATGGAGCTCCTGATCTGGTTTTGTTAAGTAACACTTTGGCTACGTTCACACTGCAGGCCTTGATGTTCAATTCCAATTTTTTTGTGAAATCTGATTCTTTTGCTTTGACCTTCATATTTCCAAATATATGCACCTTGTATGTGATCTCCTGTGTGAACTGCATTCATACAACGCAAGTGTCCCGTATGTGCAGTAGAGGACGTAATGATGTCACTAGCCAGTGTGCTCTGTGTTTACAGAAGTAAACATGGATGGTAGCGCTGGAGCGCATCTAGTGATCTTTCCCAACCTGAGAAAACTCTATCTTTTTAAGATGGTTAAAGATAGATACTTCTCTCCGCATCATCGTCCATCATGGTTGTTGTGTTTCGTGCCACCTTTGTGTAGCAAGAGGCAGAATACTGACCTTTGTCGGCTATTACGTAATGGCGTTCAGGTCAGATGACCTGGCTGTTCAGACACAGGTCGCATTTGAAAAGATCAGGTTTGTATCAGACTCCAGACCACAGAGCCAACTGGCCTGGATAGGATTGGAAAAAATCAGACCTGTGTTGTTCAGTTTGTCATAAAAAGATCAGATCCAGGTCGCATATGGGCAAAAAAAATCGGATTTTGGGTCATTTCAGGCTGCAGTGTGAACGCAGCCTTTGAGGCAAATATAACTGAAAATATTTATTTTCTTCAATGTTCAGGAAATGTCAGACTTCTGCACCTGTTGACAGGTATGTTGGTTCACTTTTCATGAGAAAGGTTCTTTTATTTGTCTGGGATTTTTTCATTTTACAAATACATTTTTTTTAACTAAAACTCAATCAATATTTTATTTGACTAAATTATCATTTAGTACATTTCTATTTTTTTCAGTTAGTATTTCTTCTTTGAATTACTAGTTTGAATATATCATTGTCGTTTAATGGTATGTAATCCTTCAACCATAACAGTATATGCTATATTATATTCCTCTATTCTTTTAAGGTTTGTAAAATATGTTATTGCTCACTGTGTAAAACAGTAAAGCAACACCACCGCATCCTGCAGAGGTTGGTACAATACAAAGAATTGTACTCAAGAGTAGCACTACTTAAATACTTTTTTACTCTAGTAAAAAAAAAAAGTATTAATCTAAGAAATTACTCAACAGTAAAAAGTGTTTGGTAAAAAGGCTTGTAAAGTACTGAGTACTTGTTTGATCATCTTTATGGACTCTTAACGTTGCTGAACATGTGCTGCTCTGACTGATGCTGCAGGCTGAACCTTGGCCCCGGCCTTCACTCATGGTGATTCTCTTGATCATTTGCACATCCACTGTCTCAGCGATCATAAGTCAGTCTCTTTGAGAGTTTCTTGTCAATCAGTCTCCTTCTAATGTTAATATGAGGCAAAAGGTTTAATAATTGTGTTATTTTTAAGTTTCCAAATGTTCTTAACTTTTTATTTTTCATGATAATTTTAAGCTCCATTGTTAATTCTTACATTTTAAAAAAGCCATGCCCTTGGGTAACATTACTCCTTGGGAAACTAGTCGTGGCTGTGTTATTTCTTGCTCACACTTGTTAAACAATCAGACCACAGGCTTTCTAAGGCCCCGTCCACACGAAGTCAAAACAAACATGAAATGCTAATATTTTCCGCAACGTTTGTCGTAAAGACGGAGACGTAAAATAAATGTGA
>NW_015150718.1:867829-872176 GCF_000732505.1 Cyprinodon variegatus | reverse complement strand
TCACATTTATTTTACGTCTCCGTCTTTACGACAAACGTTGCGGAAAATATTAGCATTTCATGTTTGTTTTGACTTCGTGTGGACGGGGCCTAAAGCAGTAAAACAGTGGGGGTCCATGGGTTTGGTTGTCCTTTGCAAGTACTTCCAGGAGCATCTTTTCTTTGATACTAAAGGCTGATTTATACCCAGAAACCAGGTTGTCTGCGTGTGTGTCGCAGTTAACGCAGATATGACCCCGCCCCTTCAGCAGACACTGTGCTGCACCTCTCCAAAATTGTAGTTGACCGCAGACAGTGCCGCAGACAGGAGGCCTCTGATTCTACATCCTCACTACACTATGCATATTTCCTGTTTGTTACCTTCCGGCTTGTTTTCTTTGTATGACCACCATTGTGGAAAACGACTCATGAAGATAGACCGGCTAGAAGAGCGAGGTGTGTGAGAACCCTCATGTCCCTACGTTGTCGCAAAAACTCGCCCTTTGTTTTTTCCACTTCCTCATCGCCCCTCGGCTGTATCTAGACCCACAGCTAGTTCATGATTGTCCCTCTTGCATTGTGGAATAACATAGCACAGACCACGCTTCAATATTTGGCATAAATCACAATATCTGCAACGCACTGCTGCAGGAGGAGGTTAGATCCTTTTAAATGCATACCTCATGGTAGGTAAACTCCTAACACCTATAATGCTAGCATAGTATTGCCCCTCCCCCACCTCATTATAATAGGCTGCTCTCTGATGAGCCCAGCTCTCAATATTTACCTAACGGTCCTCACAAATTTCCCAGATTTTCTATCATGTTGATGGTACCCAACGTGTGTCGTCCTTTACTTCTTTTTAAACAATTACAATTTATGACTTTGCAACATTTATTGGCAAAATGAAACTCCCATCATGTACCTTAAAGATATCCCTCCTCCCCATACAGTCCGAGAGTCTCAGCATAGTTTATTCATGTTGTTAGTCATTAATACGTCACCAATGCAACATTTTATCCTGTTTTTAACGCACTGAGGGGAGTCTACTAGCAAAGAACTCACAGCTTGATGGCAGCTTTGATGGCAATCGTTTAATTTTCTTAGTAAATTATTAGAAAGAGGTGTAAAACAGCTAAGATCTCTTTTACAGATATTTGAGTCAAACTTTCAAAAACTGCTCTACTGAATTCTTTCTATTTTTACGGCATAAATTGTTTGGGAATCGGTGCAGTAAGTTATTTAATGATGACTCACATAAGTATTTTTAAGGGATGCTAAAGGTGCTTTGCTAATGTTACAAGCAGCAATGGAAAACAAAAACAGTGTTTTATGAGTGTACTTTCTTAGGTTGGTTTCACCCTTTCTCATCACTTTTACAGTATGCTGATGATGTTCTCCTCTATATGCCTTCTAGGCTCATCGGCTGAATGGACAATCCAACCCTATTTTATTACATGTCGCAGATTAGATTACTAGCTTTTCAAAACCCCTTTTTTATTAACAAAACAAAAACCAAAAATTATAACTTTCCTGAAATCTATCTAAAAATATTCTCATTGAACTGGTAAGACATTAGTTTTTCAACTGATATATATTTTTCTTTCCCTGATGATAAAGAGGAAAGGGAAAAGGGGACCTGTACAATCATCTATTAGATAAGAATTATATCTGCTCTATTAATTTGAAATAATATTGAATATACCTATTATTTGAAGTAAGTTGCATATTTTGTTATTCATCATTTCAATGCCTCCCTGAACCTTAGTAAATTTGGCTGCCCTTTAGATATACTTAATAATGCTTTGCTTTTCGCAAAGAAAGAAAATAACTTTAGTTTTGGATCATCCCATTAAAAAAAGCCCTCTAAGACTAATTTGTTTTTTTCACAATATAACCCGTTGTGGTTTTAAGTAAGTCATATTGTCCATACATATCTATGGAATATCCACATGTTGATATTTCCAGACATTTAGCAAGGATGACTTTCACCTTTTAAGCTGTCTTTAGTCTCCCGGCAACACAGCTCAGTGGGATGAGAGATGCTGAGGTATATATAAACACCACAGCACACCAGGGTTGCTTTTCTCCCTCCGTGTGCCGCTTCAGCGAGAACACCTTGCGCTTCACCACATGCTTTCATCACTAAGTGTCACATTTGGTGCAGTTAATCACGAGGAATAAACAGTGTCAACTCGCAGGTCAGCGCGGATAAGGAGGACCTGGGTGAGGTGCTAACAGCTGGATCACTGCGGTTTCTGAAAACAGCTGCTCTGACATGTGCTAACACTATCACCACTGAGCCTCCGTTGGCTCATTGTTTTGTACCCATGCAGTTTAGATGACAGAGGGGTGAACCACTGAGGAATGATTTTCGGCCAGTCATCAAGTCCATTTCTCATCTAAAGATCGCAGATCTTTTAATCCTCCATAGCATCTGTAGGTGAAATAGAAGGCCTTTTGGAAATCACCATAATTACCATAACAACTTCTTCAAATTCTGTTATTACTGCTGTGAAATCAATGTACATCTCTATTAACTTTTCAGAGACCTTTTGAAGCTGCTCTTAAGACTGACTTTATATTTGTCAAAACTCGAACTATCGATTTTAAGCTAAACCACATGCCCAAACCGATGTTTCTTCTCCCACTCTGCAGAATCTGTTAGTTCAATCTCTAACGTTCTGCTCTCACTGCTTTTTCTCATAGTAGCTTCATCTGGTCTGTTGCTGTTTAGCTGTGACTCCATCCTGGAGAGAAATATCAGCTGTGCTGCTGAATTCAACAACTTTGTTTATAGAAGGAGATTGGCCTGTTTTCCAGTGTAGTCCTGTTTCTCTGACTGTGACTGGCTGGATGTGCTCTCTTTTTCCTCTGACATGGCAGTTGGCTTGGAGTTTCTTCCTGTTTAAAGTAAGTTTTTATCTCTCCACTGTCGCAACAAGCATGCTAAGTGCGTGCGATTGCCTTTGTGTCAAAGAGTCGATGCAATCAACTGGTTTTTCTTAGAAAACTTTTAATCAGTGGTATTGTATGATCTGGTTAACTGTAAAGTGCCTTGAGATAACCTGTGTTGTGAATTGGCGCTATATAAATAAACTGAATTGAAATTCATTGATGTATTCAAAGATTTTACAACGACATCATTTAGTGTATTTCTTTCAGATATTAATAGAGGCCGAGGAAAAGTAAAAAAAAAACAACACCATGGATCTTAAACTTTAGCATAACCCAAGCAGTATTACAGTACATACTGTATCAGCCTTCTGTTTAAGTGCTGCAGGAAGACAGTGTTGCCTACATATACACATTTAATACAGTATTATATCATACTCCTATGATATTGCCACAAAAGCTCTCATATCATTTTTTGCAATTTGATTGCAGACCGGTTTTCGACCAGAAGACAGGGGAATTTGTGGAGCTATTTACATATACATATATATATATATATATATATATATATATATATATATATATATATATATATATATATAGAGAGAGAGAGAGAGAGAGAGAGAGAGCTCTTCTATTGGCTAACATCAACTTTTAGCTTCGTTAAATCTCGTGTTTAAGGGGATCTCAGACAACCTTACAGTCGCACTCTGCATCAAAATACCCATTCAGCATCAGATTCTATCCTTTTAAGTTATATTTTGAGAAAGACAGCCCCCCCTGAAAAATCGTACAAAGGTTTTATATATAGTTGCTTTAAATAGTCTTGAATAAGATGAACATTTGCAGAGCTGTAGTTTAAATGATGTCTTAAAAAAATGAATAAAAATCTGCTTTTAGACCTCCTCTCTAGCTCAATCTGTAATTCTTATGGATTATTTCTGCAGGAGCTTAGACCCTCAGTTTCAGGCAACTGGTTATATTTTTAGCCGGGGTACAGTCACCATATACATATGAGGGAAGAGTTTTATTGATGATGACGTTATTTTCAAGTTTGAATTCAGTTTGTTTAGATTCACAAATTCACAACACACGTCATCTCAAGGAACTTAACAGTTCACCAGATCATCCAGTCAAACTGATTCAAAGTGTTCTAAGGAAAACCAGTTGATAGCATCGACTCATTGACTCGAAGGCAATCCCTCACACTTTGCATGCTTATAGCGACAGTGGAGAGGAAAAACTCCCTTTTTACAGGAAGAAACCCAGTAGAACCAGGCTCATTGTGAGCGGCCATCTCCCAAGGCTGACTGGGGTTCAAGGAGACAGAAGCAGGCATACATAAGCAAAGTTACATTTTTGAGGTGGACAGCCTGGACAGACCATCTATGTGCACCCTGAAAAATTGTTTAATTTATAAAAAAAAAATTATTTTTTTTTTGTTTTTTCAAAATCTCAACATGAATATCAGATA
>NW_015150718.1:866231-867428 GCF_000732505.1 Cyprinodon variegatus | reverse complement strand
CCAGACTGATCTGCGAGTGAAATCTTGAAAGCTTGCGAGATCAGGATGGTCTCAGGAGGCTAATGTTTCACAACAACTTTCAAAGAATATATCTTTATCACATTATTCATATTTTCACAGGTATCCAACCAAAAAGTCCTTCTAGGTGTATCTTTGTTACCGTGGCAAAGTATAGTTTACCCATTTGCCCATTATAGTTTGAAAAGTTGTCAGATTTTCAAATTACAGCTTGTCACATACCCTTTTCTGAAATAACATCTAGACCACTGGTAACCAATTAAAAATCAGCGGGGTCTGAATAAACAAAATTATCAACCAGTAAAGGTCCGGAAACAAAAAGATTATAATCTGTGACCTCTGATCTAGACCTTAACCTGTCAGATTTAATACAAAAATGCAGGGAAAACTTACTGGTATCCCTGGTTTAATATAAGAAAACCAACAATGGTCACAGAAATAACTTGAATCTGAAAAAAGTACAAATAGATAAAATTGTATGAAAATTAACGATTAATAGTCAAACTTTGCTTTTCAACCATGCTTCAAAAGAATGACTTTTAAGAAATAAATTCATGAAACAGGCCTGATCAAAACTGATGCAACCCCATCAAAGACCTATAATAATGTGACCAAAGGGAAATGTTTCATCCAGATGTGTCGTCTAGCATCACAGGTGTCTATAATTTAGTAAGTAAGTCGGCCTATAGGGAAATATATGTTTGGTGACATGGTGACACTCAACATGGACCAGAGGAAGTAAGGGAAAGAGGACCGTAGCCAGCTTTCCTGGACGTGGCTGTAGGAGTAGAATTGATGACAACATCAATTCTGTTTATTTACTACATATGGCACCAAATTACAACACGTAACTCTACAGAGACTATTTAATGAGATGATACACTGAGATTAGGATTTCTATCAAAGGAAAACCTGATAATAATCCCTCACATCAAGCATGCACGTAGCAACAGTGGAGAGGAAAACTCCATTTTAACTGAAGGAAACCTCCAGCAGAACCAGGCTCAGTGTGAGCGGCCATCTGGCGAGGCCGACCGGGATTCAATGAGAGAGAAGCAGACATACAAAATAAATATAACCCAGGTAACTGTTAACTAACTCCACATCGTGGTCACCTCCAAGAAATATAGCACAGAATACAAGAATGGAGACAGAATGAAGCAGAATGATGAAATGGGG
>NW_015150718.1:863133-864956 GCF_000732505.1 Cyprinodon variegatus | reverse complement strand
CTCACAGACTAAAACTGGTAGTTGGTTCCACAGGAGAGGAGCCTGATAACTAAAAGATCTGCCTCCCATTCTACTTTTAGAAGTTCTAGTAACCACTAAAAAACCTGCAGACTGAGAATGAATTTCAAGGAACATCTGTTTTAGATCGCATCATCTGTATTGTTTGAGACAAAGTAAACTTAATGGCTGACAACCAAAGAGGACACCATTGAGAAAAATGTATCATATAAAAGCCAGACTTAAATTTGCCAAACTATATGCTGACAAGCCGCAAAGCTTCTCGGAGAAAGTCCTACGGACAGATGAGACAAAACTAAAACTTACTGAAAGGCCAATGACTGGATGCAATTAGCTGGTTTTCCTTAGACAAAAACCTTTTAACCAGTCTGCCTGGATGAGCCCATTGGATTGTCTGTTAAGTGCCATGAGATGACAGGCATTGTAAAAATAAATAAACCATCCAAATAAGATAAACTGAATCGAAATTAATGCGCATAACAAGCAGCTTAGACACTTTAGAATATGATAGAGATGGGACATAATACCAATTAACCAAACAGTCATGTTTTCAGACTGTGGGAGGCCAATTAAGAAGCCAATTAACTTTTAGATTAATTGGCTTCTCTTAGGTGTGAGTGTGAATGGTTGTTTGTCTCTGGGTTCCCCTACGATGCACTGGCGCCTTTTGTCAGTAGACAGGTGGAGATTAGCACCAGCACCCCTCGCCACCCCACTTGGGATAAAGCGTGTCAGAAAATGGACGGATGGATGTATGAGACAAAATACAACTGTAAGCCAGAGTTATAAAAAATAAAATATTTGCTTTCTCATTCACAACTGTTTGCTACTTTCTGTAGACCTATGACACAAAATTCTAATTAATCCAATGTAACAAATTTAAGAGGTACAAATATTTTTGCACATCACTACAAATGTGAATAAGGACGACATGTAAATGGACTGAACTTAAAGCACCAAAACCAAATTATAAAAACACACACATTCATAAATCTATAGGAAACCTTGGAAATGGGTCCCCTCCCTAAAGGGAAAATGAAATGTGATATGGTAGCAGAAAGCTAAGAGTCGAACCTGTAATGACTGCTGTGCCCATTGAGGCCTATCCACCCATGTCCAGTTATACAGGGATGATTTATTTAAGTTTAACCAAATTATTTGCATCTTTAATCATCCTCTGGTTAAAAACCCATTTAATCCATCTTTCAAAATATTTATCCATGTATTAATAAATCATCTGCATTTTTAAAAGATTTCAAAATTAAATTCCAATCCAACTCTGTCCTCACGGTCTAGTAGTGACCTTAAGGTTTTTTTAAAAAGCTCTAACTCCACCAAAAAGATTAGATCTGCTGGTCTTGATAGGCGAACACAGCGATCTAAGTTGCTTTGTGAATAAAAGAAAAACTAAAACACTGGACTGAATACGGAAACTTTGCAAAGTTGTCTAAAAGAGCTCAGAGCAAAACAAGATGATTGGTGATGGAGTCTGACTTTCCGTATGAACTACTGAGCTCTTCTTTAAGAACATTTGTTGAAGGATTCAGGGAAATTCTTGCTCAATCTGTATATTCAGTAACAAAACATCCCATCACCATTTCAGTCATGCCTTTAGTGCTTTGAAGCTGCTCCTGCAGTCACTGACTCAGGGATCTATATGCTGGTTAGTGGATGTTTCAAAAGCAAAAGACACCTGCAGTCACAATATTTTTTTTATTTTATTCGTTTATTTGATAGGGACAAGTATGTTTCATGAATCATGTCACACACTACAACATTTTAGCTAAGGCTAATTCTCAATGCCT